>NW_012106720.1:1230378-1249936 GCF_000951045.1 Mandrillus leucophaeus
GAAGGAAGGAAGGAAGGAAGGAAGGAAGGAAGGAAGGAAGGAAGGAAGGAGGAGAGGGGAGGGGAGGGGAGGGGAGGGGAGGAGAGGAGAGGAGAGGAGAAGCTTCTATTACGCCATATTCTTCTCCAACTACCATCCCATTTCTTTGTTCCTTTTTTAGGAAAACTCTTAAAGAGTTGTCTGAACTCTCTGTCTCCACTGCTTCTCCTCCCTTTTTCTTAAATTTTTCCAGTCATGCTTCCCTTCCTACCTCTCTACCAAAACCTCTCTTCGTCAGGTCACAGTGACCTCCATGTTTCAAATAATTTCTCAGCCCTTCTCTTACTCAGTTGTTGGCAGGTTTGACTCAGTTGATCACTCCCTGTTTCTTGAGCGTCTCAGGACATCACTCTTCGTGATTTTCTTCTTTTCTCACTAAATGCTGTTCTCAGTCGGTCTCCTTGGCTAGTTCTTCTTCCTTGTCCAGACCCCAAAACACTGGAACATACCAGCACTTGGACTTCTCTAGCTACGCTTATGCTCTAGAGGATCTCATTTGGCCACATGGTTTTAAATATTTCTATATGCCACTAATGACTCTTATATTGAAATTTATAACCCAGACTCTATTCTACCAGTGCTCAGGCCAAATATCCTGATGCTGTCCTGGACTTCCCTTTTGTGTCTCTCACTGCTCATCTAACCCATCAGCAAATTGCATTGGCCTAGCCCTCAAAGTAGCTCCATCTCTACCACTACCCTTCTGATCCAAGTCATCATAATAATCGCTTGTCTGGATTGCTGCAGTGGCCTTCTAAATAGTCTCCTTGTTGCCACCCTGTACCCCTGCCTGTCATCCTCTGATGTAAAGTCAGATCTTGTCACTGTCCTGCTCACACCCCTTAAAGAGCTTCCTTCTCTTTGAGAGTGTAAGCCCAAGTCTTATCAGTGGCCCATGGGGCCTTCCATGGTGTGGCTTCTGGTGTCTCTCAGGCTCATCTCCAGTCCACACTTCGTTGTTTCCCTGCACTCTGGCCACACAGGCCTCCTTGTTGCCCCTGGAATACAGTAAGCATGTGATTATCTTTGCCCTACTGCACTTTCTGTCTGGAACATTCCTCACCTGGATAGACATATTACTCACTTCCTTCGGGTTGTGTTCATGTGTCCCCTGGCAAGAGAGGCTTCCCTGACCTCCCTACGTAAAACAGCAACTCATCCCCACTGCTCATCTCTGATCCCTTTCCCCTTCTTTATTCTTCTTTATTGGCCCCCAAACCATCTCACAGAGTTGATTTGTTGTCTACTCACTCTAAACAAATAAGGCAACTTCATGTGCCTCCACCAGAATGTAACCTATAGAAAAAGAGACTTTGTCTGTTTTTAGTCTCTGCTGATCCTTTTTTTTTTTCCTCCTTTGAGACAGGGTCTCTCTCTGTTGCCCAGGCTGGAGTGCAGTGGTGCGATCATGGCTCGCTGCAGCCTTGACCTCCCAGGCTCAAGCAGTCCTCCCACCTTAGCCTAAAACAGTGCCTGGAATAGACTTGGCACTCAATGTATCTGGTTGAATGGATAGAGAGCCAAAATGTATCTCTGGCCTGCTGGGGTTACACACTGTGGTCTGGGTGATAGGTGGCTTCCTTTGTTCAGATGCAGAGAAGGCTAGCAAGGAGCTGGCCTAGGAACCAGGAAGAAGTGAAGCTAGAGACTCTCAGTGGCTTGGCTCCCGTGGTGGTGTCTGAAGGCAGCCTGGATCCAGGCCCTGCTCTTCTCATGGCCGTGGTCTCCTCTTGTGCAACAGGGGAGAACGATCTTACTTTCCCTCCCAGTCTCAGTTTGAGGAACTAGGAAACAACTAGACAGAGTGGAACTGAAGCCCAGGAATGAGCACTCTCCCCCATCCATGCCAGGGGATGCCACCTGCTGTGCAACTCTTTGTTACGAGGATCCAGACATCCTGACACCTGGCCCCATTGTGTCCCTCCTGAAGCCTCCCTAGTGTTCCCTCTCTAGGTGACAGACTCTCCTGATCCTCCTTCAGCCTGGGAGCAAAGACTGATGGAAGCTGATTCTTAGGGTGGCTGAACTAGCTCCACTTCCAGGGAATGCCCCCATAAGAGCATCAGAGCCTGTAGTAGTGAGAGAGAGATCCAATCCAGACACCATGGAAGCTAAGCTGGCCTGTGGGGAAGTGGGGGAGGAAGGCCAGGGCAGTGGCTCTGCACTGGGATGGGATGGGCCAATGACACGCAGGCGTGGCCTTTCCCACCTGCATCTTTTTACTACTGCCGTGGAGCAAATCACCCCAAAACTTAGTGGCTTAACACAGTTGATTGTTTCTCACATTTCTGTGGGTTTTCCAGTGGTTCCTCTGCTGGTTTCCCCTGGGCGCACTCATGTAGCTGTGTCCGGCTGGGTCTGGGTCCAAGGTGGCCTCACTCATGAGTCAGACAGTTGTAGGCTGGCTATTGACAGAGGTGCCTCGGTTACATTCCATGGGACCTCTTGTCCTCTAAAAGACTAGACTGGCTTCCTTATGTGATGGTGGCAGGGCAGCATTCCAGGTGGGTAAAGGGAGAAACTACAAGGCCTCTTGATGCCTCAAGTTTAGAATTTGGACAACTTTTAGTTTCCACCGCCACATTGTATTATACTCAAAGCACATCACCAAGATCAACCCAGATTCGAGGGGCAGAGAAATAGACTTCACCTTTCCATAGCTTGAGCTGCCAAGAATTCATGGCCATATTTGATTTACTCCCCGCCCACCTCCCCCCGCCCCGACAATGTTCAGAATCCATGGACAGTGGCAAACTGACCAAGTTTCCCAGGTGATTACTCTGAAGAGTCAGCCCCATATGAATATTAGTAATTATCAAGCTAAGTTGGAACACTGTGTTAGGCTCCAAGCTCAACGTTTGACAGGTACTATCTCTATTTCTCACAGGGATTCTCTGAGATATGCGATTTTTTTTTTTTTTTTGAGACAGAGTTTCACTCTTGTTGCCCAGGCTGGAGTGCAATGGCATGATCTCGGCTCACTGCAACCTCCGCCTCCTGGGTTCAAGCAATTCTCCTGCCTTAGCCTCCCGAGTCACTGGGATTACAAGTGCTTGCCACCACACCCAGCTAATTTTTATTACTTTTAGTAGAGACGGGGTTTCGCCATGTTGGCCAGGCTAGTCTTGAATTCCTGACCTCAGGTGATTCACCTGTCTCAGCCTCCCAAAATGCCAGGATTACAGGCGTGAGCCACTGCACCCAGCCAAGATATGTGATCTTCCAACACCCATTTTTTATAGTTAAGGAAACTGAAGCTTAGGGAGAGAATATTACTTGCTCAAAGTCATGAAGCTTATAAGTGGCTACACTGAATCTTGAACACCAAGGCTGTGATGTTCTTACCCTCTGTTGAGACCGACTGGCTAGCCGTAACCTGATTAAAAAAAAAAAAAAAAAAAAATAGTACTAATGATAAGAGCATTTCACATCCGTGGTCTCATTGGCTCAATATGACAACCCTGTGATGTAAAATGTGGAACGGTTTTGAAGAAATGAAACTGGATGTTCAGAGTGTGAGTCCATTGCTAATAAGAAGTAGAATCAGGAACATGCGGACAGATAACAGAGAATTCTACCCTCAAGTGAGAATGTCACACCCAGGAGGGCAGGGCCTTATCTTTATTGTTTACCAGACCTTGGAGTGAGTGACTGGTGCCTTCTCTGTGATGAACCTGGGGCTCCTGGGCTCCATGTCAGCACGGGCAGCTCCTCTGTGGTGCAGTGCACTGGGCCTGGCCTGTTGGGAGGCCAGGGCAAGGGTAGCACGTGAAGCTATGGGCCCCAGGTCAGCAGTGACACCAAAGACAGGACCTGCAGAGGAAAGGGACAGTTTACTCTCTACTTTATGCTGCATGAGAGGAGAGAAATGAAACCTCAGTTCAAGTGGGGTAGGCATTGAGAGAAAGTTCTTAACCTGTGTAGATTTATTTGTGCTGGAACCACTAAGGGAAGTTATAGAATCATTCTTTCTGAAAGCATGCTGGGATCAGATGGACCAGAGGCCCTGAATCATTTTCCTATCCCAAGGAGCCATGCCCCACACTACCATAAGTAACAGTGGTTCCATGGACTGGTGAATTCTCTCCTGGGCAGCTGGGAAGACACAGCCCTAGGGAACCATATATCAAAGTGCCTGAGCAGGTGAGGCAGGTATAGTTTAAAAAGGCTTCCCAAGAGATTGTGAGTCTCATTAGGTGCCTGCCATCTCCCAGTAGAATATAAGCTTCATGAGGACATGAATTTATGTCTGTTTTGTTTATTCTTATATCTAGCTCCTAGAACAGGCCTAGCACAGTATTTGTTGAATGAAGAAACAAATGAAATTGTCCTCTGTCAAATGCATCTTCAGTTGAGAACTAAAACAGAATCCTTTGTGTAGCACAAGCACTCATTCACTTAGGGGCTAGACTGATGGCCTTTTTGTATTTATGGTTCTATAAAATAAGAGAGACATGAGGCCTCCATCAGTTGTGAGGAAGTTGGGATCTCCCCCCGCCTCAAGCCTGGCGCCTTGCCCTGCCGCTCCCTACCCCAGGGAGTGCCGGGGCTTACTCTGTTCACACCTCCTCACTGAGCAGAGCCTCTTTGGTCATCGGCTTGGCTGGACACTGCATTTCTCTCATCTGTGCCCATATACACATGGGATGGCTCTTGTTTGACTTGCCCTTTGAAAAACAACTTAAGCATGTTGAGGTTTCCTGTTGATAGGGGGCAGCCAGAGGCCTGTGACCCAGCAGGGAATTGTCAGCCAATCCCTGACTCACCCAAGCTCCAGTTTTCTGTGTGTGAGCAAGCAGTGACAGCAGCCTGGCTCAGGGGCAGCTGGCTGCCTTCCTGTGGATGGCATGGCATTCCGGAGCCTAAGAGGTTAGGCAGCCCAGAGCTGAGGGCCACGGCCTTAGGGTCAGGTAGGCCTTGTACTGTGCAGTGTTGGCAAATCCTGCTGTTTTTGAACTGAAACTGTTTGTAAAGAATTCTGAAAGTTGACAGTGGTTACACTAGTAGACAAGTAGCAAAGTGTGCCCAAGAGGAAGTATGCTCATGGTTCTCTTCAATAAGCTCACCTTTCCCTTCCTTTTGCTGTTCATCGTTCACTGAGCACCTTCCAAACACTGTTTGTCCCTGGGCCTGGAAGAAACCATGGTCTAGTAGGGAAGACCAAGAAGTCCCTTGATACTTACAAGTGCTGTGGCAGGGGTGTGCCAAGTGCTGTGGGGATTTCTGTAGAGCTGCCTCAGGGCCCTGGCGGTTCAGAAAGTGGCAGAGGCACTGCTGCTTCTTCAGAGAGGCAGCCCAGTGTAGTGGAAGTTCATGTCCTGGTTTCACTTACCAGCTGAGTGACCTCGGATGAGATATTAAATCTTTCTGTGCCTTAGTGTTTTTTATTTGTAAAATGAAGACAATAAACATAATAACCTCATAGAATTTTCAGGAAGATTAAATGAGTTAACGTATGTAAAAACATTTATTCAGAACTGTTCCTGGTATTTGCCAAGATCTGCATGTAGATTTGGAGCTGGGACATGGTGGATGCTTATTGGATGTGATGCCACTGCTGGAGGGTGGAGCTGCTTAAGGAGTTGGTCTCCCCACCCCATTGGCTTCCTCATTGACAGAGTGGAAAAGACTCTTTCCTGAGGGGCCCTTCTGACCTTTCTGAGGCCCTCAGGGATTCTAATTCTTGTCAGAACCCAACATGAAGGAGCGAGACGTATGTCTAGTAGCAGAAGTCCCAGGGGAGACAGAGGCTTGTTAAGGGAGTGGTGTTGGAGAACCATCTTGCACCAGTTCACAAGAGCTGATCAGTGGCATCTCTTCTCAACTCCACAGGCAATGACGTCACATTGGTAACTCAGCCAGAGTTGGAATATTTATACTACCAACATTGGCAAGTGCTACCAATCTGCTGTTGACCCCAGACAGCCGGTTGTTCAAACTTGTTTGGTTTTGGGTTTTTTGGTCCCTTTTCCCCTCTTTTTGCCATACACAGAGTCTCACTATGTTGCCCAGGCTGGTCTTGAACTGCTGAGCTCAAGTGATGTTCTTGCCTCTGCCTCCGTAAGTGCTGGGATTACAGGTGTGAGCCACCACACCTTCTGAGAACTGATTGTTAAGCATGTCGCAGCACACCACTGGGTTTTCTGTCCTCCTGTTGGTAGATGTAGACTCTTGGGATACTCTCGCTTGGCACAGAACAGGTGTTTCAGACATTACTCAGGGTGCTTGGGGATGGTTTGGGCAGAGAGGCCTGTTGAGTTTGGCCTGCTGTGATTAAGGAGCTATTGCTCTCCTTGAAGACAACCTTCAAGGTACATTACTTGAATAGAATACTCTTTGAGAGTCCTCCAGGAAAAAGATGCTGAGTTCTGTAGGAATGAAACAGGATGCCCCTGGTTGGTCAGCCACTCACTGCCATTTTTTCTTTTCCTTTGTTTTGTTTTGCCCCCAGGTCTCAGTCAGTCTCTCCACCTCCAGTTCTTTCCCCACCAAGGAGTCCCATCTACCCACTCAGTGATAGTGAAACCTCAGCTTGCAGGTACCCCAGCCACTCCAGCTCCCGGGTGCTCCTCAAGGACCGGCACCCCCCAGCTCCTTCACCCCAGAATCCTCAAGATCCCTCCCCAGATACTTCCCCACCCACCTGTCCCCTCAAGACCGCCAGCTTCGGTTATTTGGACAGAAGCCCTTCGGCGTGCAAGAGAGAAGCCCAGAAGGAGAATGTCCAAGGCGCAGCCCAGGATGTAGCAGGGGTAGCTGCCTGCCTCCCCCTTGCCCAGAGCACACCATTCCCGGGGCCAGCGGCTGGCCCCCGGGGCGTCTTGCTGACCCGTACCGGTACCCGCGCCCACAGCCTGGGCATCCGGGAGAAGATCTCAGCATGGGAAGGTCGCCGAGAGGCGTCGCCCAGGATGAGCATGTGTGGAGAGAAGCGGGAGGGCTCTGGGGGCGAGTGGGCGGCCAGTGAGGACTGCCCTAGCCTGGGCTGTCCCAGCGTGGTGCCGTCCCCCTGCAGCTCAGAAAAGACCTTTGATTTCAAGGGCCTCCGGAGGATGAGCAGGACCTTCTCCGAGTGTTCCTACCCAGAGACTGAGGAGGAGGGAGAGGCACTCCCTGTCCGGGACTCTTTCTACCGGCTGGAGAAACGGCTGGGCCGGAGTGAGCCCAGCGCCTTCCTCAGGGGGCATGGCAGCAGGAAGGAGAGCTCAGCAGTGCTGAGCCGGATCCAGAAAATTGAACAGGCCCTGAAGGAGCAGCCAGGCCGGGGGCTCCCCCAGCTCCCCAGCAGCTGCTACAGCGTGGACCGGGGGAAAAGGAAGACTGGAACCTTGGGCGTCTTGGAGGAGCCGGCAGGGGGCGCGAGTGTGAGCGCTGGCAGCCGGGCAGTCGGAGTGGCTGGAGTTGGCGGGGAGGCGGGCCCACCCCCAGAGAGGGAAGGCAGTGGTTCCACTAAACCCGGGACCCCTGGAAATAGCCCTAGCTCCCAGCGGCTGCCATCAAAGAGTTCCCCTGATCCCGCTGTGAACCCTGTCCCCAAACCCAAGCGCACCTTTGAATACGAGGCTGACAAGAACCCCAAGAGTAAGCCCAGCAATGGTCTACCTCCTTCACCCACACCTGCTGCTCCACCCCCCTTGCCCTCCACCCCAGCCCCGCCTGTCACCCGGAGACCCAAGAAGGACATTCGTGGTCACCGCAAGTCCCAGAGCAGGTAATGCATGCGCCTCCGATGTGTTGTAGCTGAATACGGTGGCTTGCTTTTAAATTTTAAATGGACAGTGCAAGCACAGATTGTAGGGTGGGTCACAATCAGTAGTGCTTCGTAAGCCCTGAAGTACTGAATAATTGTTAGGTGGTAGTTGTGGTAGTGAAAAATGAGATTGTTCTGCTCTTACAAGATACTTGACATGAGTGGGAATGCTTACAGGATACTTGGGACCTGAGTGCTGGTCACTGAAGGTATTGGCTGGATTTGGCCTTTGGGGTAGAGCTGGGCTGTGTCCCGCCCCTGTCGGAGCTTCCTCAGTCCTCTGTTGGGAGTAGGTAAAGCAGGCAGTCCTTTGCGGACTAGTAGGATCTTAGCCTCCCTACCACCTGAAGTACCAGCATTAGAAATTATTTTCTTTGAATGAAGCATTATCTGAATACTGCATTTTGTCATTAACATGGTAGTATCGGCAAATTTAACACAATTCCCTCTCTCCTGAGGGCCTCCGGGCCATATACGAACCCTGGGCCTATATCAAGAGGGGATTATTGGGGAGATTGATGAAAAAAGGAGTAAAACAGGAATGAGCCTGTTCCAAGGCTCACGGTGGTTTCCTGGTCAGTCTCAGGATTTCTAACCCCAGATTACCAAGGGCTGTCTCCCCAGTAACTTGGAGCTGGAGCTGTTGGAATTGGTGAAAGCTGGCAGGCGTCTTATTCTCTGAATCAGGGTAGGCTGGGAGTGAGCTTCCTTCGGAATACTCATCCTCCTGCATCCTACTGCCTTTCTCATCTAACCCCACGACAGATGGGTATTCAGGTTTGTTTCACTTCTGGGGATTCTTTAGTCTGTCCCCACACTTCAGGCTTCATCTAACATATCCTATCTTATATATAAACTTTCCTGCCATGTGCAGAAAGGAAGAAATTTCAAAGATTCAGACCCCCGAGCTGGAACAGCCCATGGCTAAGGGTAATCCCATGTTTGAGTCCACCCCAGAATTCTCACTGGCTCTTTAATTCTTAAACGGCCTGCCAAGAGTGTTTGCTTTGTCCTTATTCATCCATTTATATAAACATTCATCTAGAGCCTGCTGTGCACCAAGAGTGTGCTGGTCAAGAGGATGCAGAGGCAAATAGGACATGGTTCTTCCATTCAAGGACTTCGTGGTCTGATGCACAGATAAATTATAGATAATGTCATATGTGCCGTAACTCATGGCAGTGCAGGAGGCCGCAGAGACCCAGAGAAGGGACATCTGAGTTAGATGGGGGAGAGAAGGGAGGCTCCTCCTAGAGGGAGTTGCTGAGCTAAATTTAGAAGAGCCAAAAGCAGTTGACTAAGTGACCAAAGGGAGTGGGGGGAGAATTCATCAGCCTGAAGATTTTACACATATTCCACCCCAGACTGCATTTATGTATAATATATACACACATATACCGTATATGAAGGAGTCCCTTCGTGTGAGAATTAACTTAGCAAACTTAAATCTGTGCTCTTGGAAAAAGAGAAACAGTTCCAGAAGTGCAGTCTGTTCTGGATGCCGTTTCACATGGTGAACATGTTCCATGAGGAGTGGAGATGGTAAGTTTGTGTCTGTTATACCAAGTGTGATTCTTACATTTAATAGACTTTTTTATTTAAAAAAAAAATGCAGTCCAGGCGAGGTGGCTCACACCTGTAATCCCAGCACTTTGGGAGGCTAAAATGGGAGGATCATTTAAGACCAGGAGTTCGAGACAGCCTGGGCAACATAATGAGACCCCATCTCTACAAAAAAATTTAAAAATTAGCTGGAGTGTTGGCATGTGCCAGTAGTCCCAGCTACTTGGGAGGCTGAGGAGGGAGGATAGCTTGAGCCTAGGAGGTTGAGGATACAGTGGGTATGATCACACCACTGCACTCTAGCCTGGGCAACAGCACAAGACCTTATCTCTCAAAAAAATGTGTGTGTGTGTGTGTGTGTGTGTGTGTGTGTGTGTGTGTGTGTAAAATATAAGCCAAGTGTTTCTTCTGGCATTCAGCCCCCCTCCCAAAAAAAAAATTCCTGGGGAGAAACTATTAGTTTTAATGAGAGATGGCATGTTGGTCCTCAGTATGACACCTTCCTGGGGGATTTTCAAGGATAATTTGACTGAACATGATTTGTGTCTTATTTACTGACTTGAGGGCTACCTGTATACGATGCTGAGTCTACTGTATATGCCAAAGAAAACTTGCTCTCACACTAACTCTGGTCCTGGGCCAACATTTGCAAACCACTGTGCTCAGCCATTGGATGTTTATCTAGTTAAGAATCTGGGCCAAAGACAGAAATTTGGGAGTCATCAAGATAGAGATGGTAGATATGGCAATGGCCCATGGATATTTGGTCCCTAGAAAGTGCAGAGTGAGAAAGAGTTTTTAAGACAGAACTCTGAGAGACCTGGACACTTAAAAAGCAAATGGAAAAGGAGAACCCCTCATAAGAGCCTGAAAAGTAGTGGCCAGGAGTTGAAAAGAAAAGTTGAAAGCCAGGAGGGAATGTGTCATAGAGGCACAGGGAGGAGATGCCAATATAAAGAGTGTTCGGTTGTGTTGAGTGCTTGGGGCAGGGCAGGGACAGGCAAGCTAAGAACAAGCTGTAGCCTTCAGGACACTTTTAGCCCTTTCCCTGCACGGTAGGACTCTCAGGAGAAGCTGTTAGGAAACAAGAGAAAAAGGCCTCTATTGGCTGAAAGGTCTGATGGTGCCCGAAAGAAGAGGAGGTGTTCATGGGTGGGAGGAGGGATCCAGTCAGTGCCTTGCCTTCTCTCCCTCCCCAGGAGCCTGTGGGGACTTGCCTTGGAGAGGGAGAAGATGCAGTTGGGGTCTCAGATGAGGGATGTACCTCTCAGATGAAGGAGAGGAGCAGAGAGTGCTGTAGACTCAGGGAGTCTTAGGAGACAGCAAGCTGTGGTCTTGAAATTGTACAGTAGAGAGGAAGGTTGTCCAAGGGATGGAAAGGAGCAAACTACTAGCTGAAGGGAAGCTGGTCTTGGAAGCAGCTTCTGACTGCAAATTGTCCTCCCAGCTCCACCTTGGCAGTGGTCTTATTTGTTTTAAGGGCTCAGCCCTTCCTGCTTCAACAAACCACCCAGCAACGACTGCTTTTCCAACCCCCTGACAGCCCTGAGTGGGACCCTCCCAGTGTTGAGCCTTCCTACCTGCTTAGTGCAATGGCAGGAGTCCCTGGCTAGGATGCAGATGAGGATGTGAGACCCCAGAGGCAGACCAGGCACTCGATTCCAGTGTAATCACAGACACTTCTCAAGGAGGATATTCTCTAGGGCTTGAGGCCAAAATTAATAGTTAACAGCTCAGGCCCTGGAGTGAGACATCGTCTGGGAGAATCATGCCTCTGTCACTTCCATCTCCTCTTTCACAAGATGTCACAATACTGGTGGCACTGTTGTGAAGATTAATGAGATAACACATGTAAAGGTGCATTTGATGCAGCACCTGGAACAGCATACTTTTAAGCTGGGGTAGTTGTTGTTACCTCATATCAGTATTATTCGGGAAAGGCACATTGCAGGCACCCAGGCTGGGGCCTTTCAGACCATCTGTCTCTTAATTTGGATGGTAAGTTTGGACCTACCTTGATGTTCTTTCAGAAGCTGGCTTTATGAGGAGGGCCTATGGTCTTTGCTGTTGCCACGGACATTCCCCAGCAAGGCAGCAGAGATCTGATTCAGCAGGAATGACTCTTGCTCTTGTTATCCACAGAAAATCCTTTGAGTTTGAGGATGCATCCAGTCTCCAGTCCCTGTACCCCTCTTCTCCCACTGAGAATGGTACTGAGAACCAACCCAAGTTTGGATCCAAAAGCACTTTAGAAGAAAATGCCTATGAAGATATTGTGGGTAAGCAATGGCAGAGGTGGTGGCTGGGTCATCTCAGGGGCTACAGAAGAACAGGAACAGGAGGAAACACCTAGATTGACTTCCTTCACTGTGGGCAGGCATGGTCCCACCTTCTGGAACTCCTCCTGGAAATGGGACATTGGGCGAAGCACCTTAGCAAAGACAGAGCAGCTTTGTGATTAAAAGCCTGGCTCTTGAATGAACTGAAATCCAAAGGACCTTTGGGGACACGAGAAGGAGAAAACGACATTATTCCTTTCCTTTATTTTTGGAAGGCTTTGAAGTCCAGCAGACTCTCTTCCTTAGCTGTGTGTCCTTAAGGCAAATCACTTAACTTTTGTGAAGACTCTGTTTTTCTCTTATAAAATGATGATGTGACTATATTAACAACAACAGTAATAGTAATAACATTTTGAGCCGGGCATGGTGGCTCATGCCTGTAATCCCAGCACTTTGGAGGCTGAGGTTGGTGGATCACCTAAGGTCGGGAGTTTGAGACCAGCCTCTGTCTCCACTAAAAATACAAAAAATTAGCTGAGCATAGTGGCGGGCGCCTGTAATCCCAGCTACTAGGGAGGCTAAGGCAGGAGAATTGCTTGAACCCAGGAGACGGAGGTTGCAGGGAGCTGAGATCACACCATTGCACTCCAGCCTGGGCAACATGAGCGAAACTCCGTCTCAAAAAAAAAAAAAAAAAGTAATAATACTTCATAAGGTTGTTGTTAGAATTAAATAAGACTGAGTGTCTGGTGCAGGCCTGCTACCTGGTCAGAGATGGCCATCTTCTTTCTGTGTTCTTATGTGGTGGAAGGGGCAGAGGGAGTTCTCTGGGGTCTCTTTTAAAAGGGCCCTAATTGGTGAAGGCCCTGCACACGTGACCTGATCACCTCCCAGAGGCCTCACCTACAAATGCCAGCACATTGGGGATTAGGTTTCAACATAGGAATTTTGGGGAACACAAACATTCAGTCTGTTGTACAAGCTAAGAAGTTTCATTGCCCTAGTTTCATGGGTGCTGGCAGAAGACATGAGACCCCTGGGTCACAAAGGACTTTATTACTCATGGCATAGCAGGCAGCATGAGCTTCGTGTTCACAGGGGTTTCCCCTTGTGCGTAAGTCCCATGGGGCGGTGTGGAGAAGGCCCAGGTGGAAGCTGCAGACACTGCAGGTCCATGTCCCAGCTGGGGAGCCCAAGCGTAGGAAACCCCAGTCTTTTCAGAGACTGCTGGCAAACCTGCCTAACCTTGGTCCTTGGAGAAAACATTACCTTTATCATTCTGGTCAGGAAACAAATCTGCCTCTGCCCTGAAGGGAGATACTATCTCTGTCTTCCAAGGCTGTTTGCTGTATAAATACCCTTTAAAATACAGTCTGGAACGGTCAGTTCTTCTTGTTCAGAAGAAGGGCAGAAATGCAAGACTGCATTGAGATTTGTCTTCCAACAGGTGGGAAGACATGGTATTGGCAAACTTGTGTTCACGGATCAGACGAAAGATAGATGCTCTAGCCTGGGTTGCATTTGTTTTGTTTTTTTTTGTTTGGCGTTCATTTCAATTCTGTTAGCATCCTCTTCAGTAAGGGGCTTTGATTCTGCTCAGGTGAAGTGTGGGGTCAGTGTTGGTTAGTGGGGAGGAGAGAGGCTGTGTTACCTGCCGGCTCCCTCTCTGGGCCCCTGTCTTGCCTCTGTCTTAGGCCCTGAATCTGAAGAATGTGCTGTTAGTTAATACATGAGAGAGAGAAGTGGCCCGGGGTAGAGAGAACCCTCCAGATTCTCAGAAGCCTGGAATCTTTTTTTTTTTTTTTGAGATGAAGTCTTACTCTGTCGCCTAGGCTGGAGTGCAGTGGTGCAATCTCAGCTCACTGCAAGCTCCGCCTCCTGGGTTCACGCCATTCTCTTACCTCAGCCTCCCCAGCAGCTGGGACTACAGGTGCCCGCCACCTCGCCCGGCTAGTTTTTCGTATTTTTTAGTAGAGACGAGGTTTCACCGTGTTAGCCAGGATGGTCTCGATCTCCTGACCTCGTGATCCACCCGCCTCGGGCTCCCAAAGTGCTGGGATTACAGGTGTGAGCCACCGCGCCCGGCTGGCTCAGAAGCCTGGAGTCTTATGAAGAGAGGGCCATCTGTTCCCTCATTTGATCTGAGCCATCGGTTTCATAGCTGTTTCCTCGCCACTTGCTGGGCCAGCGTTTCTGGGGAGACAGCAGCCATGCCGGGACCCGCAGGGACACTGCTTTCCCAGGAACAGAGTGTATAGTATGTAGTCACGCAAAACTGGGTCACAGCTGGAAGACTGTAGGAGTGAGGTCCCTAGAACAGCAAAAGAGTTTGGGGAGGGAGGCCCTTTCCCTTATCCCTGGGGAAAAGACAGCTTTGTACCCACAGGCGACCCAGAGCAGAGGTCAAGAGCTAGGGGCATCAGAACCAAAGATCCAGAAGCCAGGTGGGCAGTTAAGGAAGATGCCCCAACTCCAGCCCATACCCCAGTTCTACTCAGCCACCCAAGAGGCAGCCAGTGCTGCTCCTGTATTTCTCACCTCCTTGTGCAATACCAACATCCTGGAGTGGAAGAAAGTCCTCCCGAATGAGTGAGTAGGCAGAGGCCTAGACACACTTGCCCTCCTCTTTCCCTTCTCTCAAACCTGACCTGAGAAGGCCTGGGGAACAGCTCTGTTGGCCAGCTGAGTTCTTCCAAGATTCTGCCCCCCAAACATTGCCCCAAAAAATCCTGAACAGAGCCCTGGATGGTGGAAATTTGGACAGAGAGAAATGGTTGAAGCTGTCCCTTTCTCAAATTGTTTCAATTCAGATGATCCAAGAACATATCCCACAGGAAATCCTTCTCAGAGAATAGAGAATGGGAGGACCACAGGCTTGCCAGCACCCAGCATAGTCAAGGGACATCAGAAAACCACAGTCCTCTCTGCTCACAGCAGCAACCACACTGGGTGCTCCCAGTGTCCTGGGCAGCAAACTGACACAGTACAGTTTCTGCCAAACTAGAGTGAATGAGAATGTACCCTGCAACAGGAGGTAGGGAGTGGGTGGGGCAACAGAGTGGCCTCCCCACTCATTAGGGAGGACTCTCTTCCACTCTGGGTGTTGCATGAGGAGTTAAAAAAATATGGGAGCAGCTTGGCTGTTTCTTGGGTGGCTTAGTACAGCTAGGGGTCAGCGCTGTGTGGGCAAAAGGTAGAGGTAGCTGCTCACCTGGCTTCTGGATCTTTGGAACACCTAAAGGACAAGGAAAGAAGAGAGGGAGAGGATGCGGGAGAAAGGGAGGGGAGCGACCCAAGCACCAGTTTGGGAATACACTACACCGGATGTTTAGGTTTTGCTTTGGCCTCGTGGGGTGGTGGGGGTGGTTTCCGGAGTCTGCAGTTAGGACAGTGCCCTGTGCATGTTTTCCTTTTTTATGTCCCCACAGCAGCCCAATCTGAATTTCTGGGACCTGACTAGGGAGGCCAGAGGGAAATACAGAGGAAAATAGTTCCTTTCTGTTAGATTCTGGTGGGTTTCTTTTTCATTCCCTGGGGACAGGCCCGAGAGTTTGGAGCTCCCCACAAGGCTTCAGGGGGTGTCTTATTGCTGAACTCAGAATGGCAGTTTCCCATCTTGCCCCGGACTGATCAGTGGCTTGGACTTCCTGGGAGCCATCTGTCTGGTCTGGGCCCAGCCTGTGCTCTGTGGGGTGAAGGATGACTCTGACCCTGCTGGATCAGGCTCCTGCAGGCATGCAGGGATGGAGCTGTTGGGAGGCAGAGAGCCTAGTGCTCATCTCCATCTTGGGTCCTGGTGATTGGACTGGAGTCCTGTCTGTCAGAGGTGGAGGGCCAGTTGGCCCCAAGACAAACGTGTCTCTCTGTGAGCAGTGGACTCTAATGGGGGTTGTGGGGGGTTTGCTGGCCTCCTGCCTACGCTAGGCATGATTCCTGAGGAGCTGGGGTGGGGTACTCCCAAAATACCGAGGTTTACCCTGCTAACTTGCAGAAAAGGAGTTCGGAAAGAAAGTTACTGCCTTGCTGCTTCCTGGGGCTGCTATTTCTCGCCTGTCCCATCTGACATCTGCCCCTGGAAGATGCTGCTATTCTACAAGGCCTTGTTTGCATTCTGAGCCTGACACTTAAAATGCACCCAAGGAAGCAGCTTGTTAAGGAGTTATGTGGAGTGGCCTCGGCGCCTGAGCTGCATTCCTGCAGATTCCCACTCCCATCAGCTAGCCTGGGCTGAGGGAGTGTTTCCAAGAACTTCAGTGGGATGTAAGCTGGGGACCAGGCCAGTCAGCCTGGACTGCAAAAGCCTTTTGAGCCTCCACTGTCTCTGGTTGCTTCCCTTATTTGCCCCCAGGCTGGGAAACAGTAAGGAGCAGAGGACACCCACTGGGTTGGAGGTTGCAGTGGGAAACAAAACAGCCAAGAGGTGCAGCCCAGGGAAGGTGCCGGGGCTGTCGAGAAATGGTATCAAGTCTTGGAGGGTGGGCAACAGCCGGCCCCTTAGAGGCCCCAGTCTGATCTGTTGCTGGGGAGCTGGGCTCTTAGCCTGGCCCTTTCTGTCCTGTGTGAGAGAGGGAAAAAGGCTGAGAACCAGGAGAAACAGCTGGTTGGAACCAGAGGAGGTTGGGGAGGGAAGCTGCAGACCCAGGACCCTAGTGATGGGTGTGGTCCAGGAAGCTTAGGACTGTGTTTGGAGAAATTCTCAGTGCCTATGCGCATACACACACCCCTTTCCTAACTGGTTTTACCAGTTAGGTTGGGGTGGGGGAGTGCTGTATGTGTGGTTAAGACCAAAGGAGTTATGGGGAGGAGTGAAGAGTTGTGGGGAGGAGTGGGAGCAGGGCCCAGAGGGGCTGGATTCTTCCTTTAAGAGGATTAGTGTGACACTTTTGGGCTCTGACAAACCCCTTTTAGAAGAGTGCAAAGCAGAAATTCTTGGTGATGCCTTTGTCCCTTATTTCGTCATCCAAGCTGGGAAAGGTTGAGACCCCTGCTGTTCCAGCTGGGCTTGATGAGCTGGGGCTGCTGAGGGCCAGGCCTTCAGGGAAGAGGGTCCACCTCTTCATCCCCCTCCAAGGATTGTGTGGACTGTCCCAAGAAAGCTGTATGGGCAGGAATGCAGGTAGAAATTTGCAATCTGCCGGGCTCCCTGTCTCCCATTCATGCCCCTGCTGAATCTCCCATTCAGCCCTAGCTCCTTTAGCTCTGTCCTCTGTAGGACGTTCTGCACACCATTTCCCAGCCCACCATCTCCTCCAGCTCTGAGCCATTACTTTGATATTTATTTGCTCTCAGCTGGTTCAGTTTAGTGGTCCAGGACTCAGGGTCCACTTGTCTCTGTGCGTCTCCATCCCCTGGCCCTCTGTCCACCTAGAGAGATGACTGGGACAATCTATTTGAGACAGCTCCTCCAGGGCAGTCAGGAATGGTCCAGGAAGCTGGGAGTGGCAGATGAGTTAGGGTGGTGAAGGGACCAAGCTGAGGCTGGGGAGGCAGCGTGTGGGCTGGGGCCAGCCGTCTGTTTGCTGGAGAACTGATTCGTGGCTTTGTTATATCAGAGAGGATGTTAAACATTGCTGGAGAAGAGAGGCTGGCACAAGGGGCTGGGCAGGAGCAGGTCTTCCTGAAATCGAGTTTCCAGAGACAGGACCTATCTTGAGAACCTGCTGTTGCTGGCTTTTTTCCCCTGGGTTGTCCGTGATGTGTACCAGCCTTGTACATCTATTACTTCCCTGGGCCTCAGTATCCTACACCTTTTTCTTGGAGCTTTGAATTTTGTATCAATATTCAAAGCTCTTACTGTAGTGAAAAGAAGGAAGGAAGGAGGGAGTGAGGTGAAGGAAGAAAGGATGGAAAAAAAGAGGGCTAGTCTTGGGACTCATGTCACACACTCAGAAGCCATTGGAAGTTTAGAAAGCTCTATCTAAAGCAGTGGTTCTCAGTGGGGGGACAGCTTCACTCTTCCCTCCCTCCCTTCCTGCCTCCCTCCCTCTCTCTCCCTCCTTTCTTCCCTCTGTCCTCCCCAGAGAGCATCTGGCAGTGTCTGGAGACATTTTGGGCTGTTATAGCTAAGGAGATGCTAATGTCTCCTGGTGGATAGAAGCCAAGGTTGCCACTAAACATCCTAAAAATGGACAGGACAGTCTACCATAACAAGAATTACTCAACCCCAAATGTCAGTGGCTTGGAGAAACCCCTGGGATTGGGACAACGCTTCCTATAGGTTGGGGATGATAATAAAGATCCTGGCTGATCATGCAGCCCAAGGATTTGATGAGCTTGGCATCAATGTTCTCCCTGCCCTGATGTGGACAGTGATGCTCTGGTCCTGTTTTAGGGGATCAGGAAGACTGTGTCCTGGCATTCTCCCTGCTTAGTCCCCCCACCCCCTCCTCACTCCTGCAGGACATATGTTGCGGAAGGACCAAGAAGTAGAGAATCCATCCCCAACGCCTCCCTAAGTGCCCCACGGTGGGGTAGGCTGGAGAAAACATGCAGGAGGTGCCAGGTTTGCTATTTGGCTTCTTGCGACAGGGCTGCTGGGCCAACTCCGCTTAGTCAGGGCTCTGGAATGGAGACAAGTCATTTTAATAGCATGACTGTGTTACAGGAAAAGGTCTGCTCCATTGCTGGGGACTCTGCTTGGAGTTGGGAATCACTTAATCCATTCCCAAATCCCAGTGACCCATCTTTGACTCATAAGTTTACAGAGATTTATATTATTCCTACTGCAGTCTATTTAGCTGTCACTGAAATCCCTTCTTCACACCTGCCCCCTGACTCTGAAAGAGCATTTCCTAAATTCGTTGTGATTCTGCCTAAGTTGATGCCTCAATGTGGAGGGAGCTCCACTTTGGAATGGACGGATCTGCAAGCATATAGGGGTTGGCTCTTCTCCTGTGCCCTCTCTAGGAAAGCTTCACTCTCGGCAGCCTTTGTTTCTCGTCCTCCAGCTCCTCCTTCTGCCTGCTTCCTGAGGAGTGGGGTCTGAGTTCCTCTGTGCGTAAGGCACATTCAGACATCTGTAGGACAAGTGTGGGACTCGGTGGTCACCCAGGCTCAATCCTGCTGCTGAGCAGAGGTGCTGGAGTGAGTCCTGCTCTGCAGCAGGAAGATGGGGAAAGGAGTACAGAGAGGGCTGTGTTCTGAGTTCCCCAGGGACCTGTTCACCCCATGGATTCTGCCACCAGGATCAAGCTAGGACTGACCTGGCCCATGTTGTTACTGTATTTTAGAAAAGGTGTATGTTGTAGGGGTCGGGGCAGGAGATACAGCTTGTGGAAAGGAGTGCCACTCAACATCTTGAAGGGCAGGAATTGTGTTTTGGACTTCTCTGAGATTTTCTGGTAATGCCAATACAGTGCCCGCTGCCAGAGATTTTAGAACTAGTCCTGAGAAGCAAGAACTCCCCTCACCCCCATCCTTTGGCCCAGACTCCTTCCAAGCCTTTCATACCTCCCCTGTGTCACAGCAGGAGAGTTTATTCCAAAAGGGGAGTGTTGATGGTTCTCTTTTTGCTGAGATCAGCGGTAGAGGGAATAGACACACTACAGTAGGAGAGTCATTGAACAGATCATTACCGAACACTTCCTCCTTGCTAATCACTGTTCCGTTCCAAGGTTGCCTCAGTGAACAACACAAAACCCTGCCCTAAGAGACTTGTTGAATGGCACTGTAGGTGAGAAGGGGGGCCTGGTGAAGCTCTGCTCTCGACAGTTCTGTGAGTTCCTCCATGCCCACCCTCCAAAGTAGGTCCCCAGGGAGATCCCCTGAGCCTTGGGTGAAGGGACAGCCATGTGACCTGAAAACCCTTCCTACCTTGAACTGTGTTCTTTGGGGTGTTTGCAGCAGAGGGAAAGGAGCCAAGGAAAGACTCTTGGTGCTGGCTTTGTCCTCTGGCTGGGCACAGGCAGGGGTGGCTGAGCCAGTCTTG
>NW_012106720.1:1250080-1358157 GCF_000951045.1 Mandrillus leucophaeus
GGGGTGGGCTCTGCTGCTGGACTTGGAGCCAGGATCTGTTTGTAGCCTCCCCACTGCAGACGGGCAGCTGCATGACTCATGAGCTGAGGGGCCAGGCAGAAGCCATTCTCTTTGGTTCACAGGAATTCTGCTTGTTTATTTGTGTGTGTGTGAGTTTGTGTGTTTCCTTCTTCCCTTCTCCCCCTTCTCTAACTCTTCCTCCTCTGCAGGAGATCTGCCCAAGGAGAATCCATATGAGGATGTGGACTTAAAGAACCGAAGAGCAGGACGAAAATCCCAGCAACTGTCTGAGAACTCCTTGGACTCTTTGCACAGGATGTGGAGTCCTCAGGACAGGAAGTACAACAGCCCACCCACACAGGTAACTCAGCCCCGACATGGGCCTATAGGGTTAGCGTGAGGGCCACAGTAGGGGCCTGCCCTTCCAAGGCTTGGGCCCAGCTTCCATTCAGGCTTTTACCCTCACTAGTACTTGATAAAGGAGGTCTCCTCAGCAAAGGGGTCTGCACTCAGGGACATCCACCATATCGAAACCCCTGTGGACAACTGGCACCTGCTCTGAGGGGCATCCTGTCCTATCTTCTTTCCCTTCCTACACAAGCTCTGAGTTGCAAAACTCAGCCAGGAGCCCTTGCAGTCTCCTGTCTGATTATTTATCACCCTGTGGGAAACAGGAAGACAGGGCCTAGTGGGAGTCTTGGCATTCTGCAACTTTACCAGAAGTCATCTCAGTACTGGCATTAGGGGGCTATTTGTAGGCCCCCAAACCACATTTGGAGAGCCAGACAGATGTCTGTGACACCTGGAGCCACTCCTATGAGAGAGAGTAAGCATGAATCTTTAAGGAATGGATGGGGAGAAGGCAGAATGAGAGGAAAGGTGAAAAGCCAAAGGAAGCTCTTGGACTTCAGCTCCTTCTGTCCTTGTCCAGGATGACAAGAGGCAGGTGGAGAGGCTTCTCTGACCTCCCCAGGTAACTCTAATTATCTTTGCAAATGGAAGGATCTGTATAGCATTGGCCAGATAATATAAAATTGATTTCTTCTGGCTTTGGAATAAGGTGTTTGTTTTTATAAAAGATTTACCCCATAGCTGGGAGTGGTGGCTCACGCATGTAATCCCAGCACTTTGGGAGGCCGAGGTGGGCGGATCATCTGAGGTCAGGAGTTCGAGACCAGCCTGGCCAGTGAAACTCCATCTCTACTAAAAATACAAACATTAGCCGGGCATGGTGGCGCATGCCTGTAGTTCCAGTTACTTGGGAGGCTGAGGCAGGAGAATTGCTTGAACCCGGGAGGCGGAGGTTGCAGTAAGCCAAGATCACGCCACTGCACTCCTGCCTGGGTGACAGAGTGAGACTCCGTCTCAAAAGAAAAAAGAAAAAAAGATTTACCCTCTAATTAGGGCTCTGTTCAAACAGGCGTCCTCTGAGTTTGCATTGCCAGATTGATTGGGTGAGAACAGGAAATTGGGGGCTGTGGAGGAAGGAGGATTTGCTGAAGAGTGAGGAGAGGCAATTCCAGAACCAGACAGTGGTTGGGTGTCTGTGGGATACTTGCCTCCCCACAGGGTCCACAACAAGGATGGTGCCCTTGGCTGAGAGGTCAGCGTGCATGGCGAGAGGCAGAGAGTAGATCAGGGCTGGGAAGAGGGCAGTCAGGGCCTTGTGAATGTGGGAGCCAATTCAGTGTGAGACCTGCCTGGCCCAGCTTTGGTGTTCAGAGCCCAGAGCCCCTGTGTTCTCCATGGGAGCAGTTAGGAGGGCCAGGCTGCAGGATCTCCCAGCCCAGCAGGCTGGCCATTAGGTTATGGCCTCTGCTGTCTGAAACCTTTTAGGATTGGCTAAGGGGCAGAGGTCTGGAAGACTGGCTGCATCACCCAGACCCAGTAATCCTTGTCCCAAAGCTCAGGAGGAGCCCCCAAAATTCCCACTTTGCCTTTTTGTTCCATTCAGATAAGAGCACAGGTGTTTTTAGCCTCTGCTTTCATTTTTTGCTGGCAGTAGTGAAGCTTCCTTTAGGGAAGGCAAGTATCTAATCTAGCCCTGACCTGGCTGATTAGTAGTTAAAGTCTTAAGAGAGATATGGAAATTCCAGGGCAAGATTGTGGGGAGCCAGGGATACCAGCCCTTGGCCTCTGTGTCCCCATCCCAGCCGAGAGGCACCGGCCAAGGCCTCTGTGGCGAGCCCCTCTCACATGTCCTCTCCCCCATGCCAGCTTTCCCTGAAACCCAACAGCCAGTCCCTGCGCAGTGGGAACTGGTCAGAAAGGAAGAGCCACCGGCTGCCACGATTACCCAAGAGGCACAGCCATGACGACATGCTGCTGCTGGCTCAGCTGAGCCTGCCGTCCTCACCCTCCAGCCTCAACGAAGACAGCCTCAGCACCACCAGCGAGCTGCTGTCTAGCCGCCGGGCCCGCCGCATTCCCAAGGTACCCTCCCCAGAGGCAGCCCACTGGGGCTGGGCAGGTGGGCGGGCAGGCAGCCAGCCTTTCTCTCTCCTTCCTAGTTTCCTTCCTTCCCTAATCTGGACTGCTTCCTAGATTCCCTTTGAATAAATTCTGGGTCTGTGCACTGACCTCTTTTTCATCTGATTAATTATCCTTTCTTATTGATAAAGATGCGTTAACTGATTCTTGGTGCTCAGATGTTAGAGGAAGGAAAGGCTAGCCAAGGCTCTCCATTAGTAAGTGTGGTGTATGAATTTTGGGGTATCTGCACACATAAGCATTTCCAGGCTTTCAAGGACCTAGGACTCAAACAAGGGTTCTTCCTATAACTCACAGCATTGAAGAGTTTTCAGCAATGATTTTCACACATAGGCAGCCAGGCCCAAATCCCCGGCCCAAAGCAGCAGGATTTAGCCAGATGGTATTTTTAGCCTGCAAACAATGCTTGGGTATATTGGGAATTTAGATTCTTCCTGTCGGGGCCCCAGGTTATGGCCCAGAGGGGAAAGGCTAGAATCCTTGTTCCTGTTATTGCATCTCAGAAGCTCTTTGTCTCAGTTGGTTCAATGACTCTTGGGACCCAGGAGCTACCATCCTGTCTAGTTTGATCACAGTTCCTTCCTCTGGGGAGCTAAGTTTAGTGTCCTTGTGTTGGGGCAGGAGACCACTCCTGGGGGACTAGGTGTATGGAGAGCTACCAGGCATGGCTGGTGAGTCACCACTTGGGGTCGGTTCTGCAGTTAGACCAGTCCTGGACCCAACGGGTGCAATGCAGAAATCTTGTACCATTAAGGGCAGGGATGAGCTCCTACTTAGCCTTCTTGGAAGTGGGGCAGCTGGTGTTAAGGTTACCTCACCCGCCCTGCTTTTCTCACCCAGCTTGTCCAAAGAATTAACTCCATTTACAATGCCAAGAGAGGAAAGAAGAGATTAAAAAAGTTGTCTATGTCCAGCATTGAAACAGCATCACTGAGAGGTAGGCTTTGGTGCCGGAGCTGGTTCAGGTGTCTGGGGCCCTTGGGCATTAGGAATGGGAGAGGCATCAATTTGCCTGTGGAGGGTAGAGCCCTGCCAGGAAATGGCCACATAGGAGGGAGGAACAGAGAGGGAAGAAAGGTCTGGGATGGGTTCCTTCAGACTTTGGGCTGTGAGGGCCTTAGTAGGGAGGTGGGTGTGGGAATCGGCTTCTGCAAAAGGAAAGGCCAGACTCACTGAGCATTGCAGTCTGTTTCCCATTTCAAATCTTGGCCTCCTGGAGGCAGGATGCCTGACCATGGACCCAGAGAAGGTAGAGACCATCCCCTGTGAGAAAAGTTGGGGTGGTAGGGGAGCAGAAAACATTGGCTGTGGGGTCCAGCAAGTATGTACTCTGCTGTTCCTTTTCCAGATGAAAACAGTGAGAGCGAGAGCGACTCTGATGACAGGTTCAAAGGTGAGGCACAGCTCCCACGAGCACAGAAGCTCTCCCAGCAGGGCTGCAGGGAATCAGCCTTCTCTGCCGATGCATGTGTGGCTCCAGTGTCCCTAACTGGCCTGATGTGGAGAGGCGACAGACAGGCCAGATACCAGAACAACAGAGCAGGAGCCACAGGGAAGTCTGTCCTTATAGACATGTGAGCTCAGCCCTGTAAGGTTAAATCCAGATGTCTCTCTTTGCCAAATGTAAGGGTGGAGCCCTGCCCAAACTGTCCCAAGCCATTGTCCATGGGAATTGGGTGCTAGATTTGCCTGGTAAATGTTGTAGATCTCAGCTGGGCGCGGTGGGTCACGCCTGTAATCCCAGCACTTTGGGAGGCCGAGGCGGGCAGATCATGAGGTCAGGAGTTCGAGACCAGCCTGGCTAAGATGGTGAAACCCCATCTCTACTAAAAAAAAAAAAAAAATACAAAAATTAGCCAGGCACGGTGGTGGGCATGTGTAATCCCAGCTACTCAGGAGGCTGAGGCAGGAGAATCACTTGAACCTGGGAGGCGGAGGTTGCAGTGAGCTGACTGAGATCAGGCCACTGCACTCTAGCCTGGGAGACAGAGCAAGACTCCGTTTCAAAAAAAAAAAAAAAAGGTTGTAGATCTGGAGGGTGGGAGATGGGTACAGAAGATTACAAGGACCTCTTCTGGTAAGAAATGTGCCTTAGACTGAAGAAACTGTTTCTCTGGAGGCCCTGCAGCCCCGCTCCCCATCTCCCCTCTCCCCGGAGAGGAGCCTGAAAAGGTTCTGGAACCTTCACATTCCAGGGTCCTTGGATAAATCTTTGTGCTTTCTCTACTGGGAAACCCTGCCTAGGCCTTCCTGGATGATTATCCTCTCATCCCCAGGCTAATGGCAAGTAGACTTTGGATGTAGGAGCACGGACAAGGCTCAAGTACTGCTAGGGGCCCAGGGATGAAGCCTTTGTGGATGTTCATGTATTCTGGTCCTTTTGGTACAGGGACAGAGTGGGTGCCAAGATGCATCCCTGGGTTTGCCTGGCCTTGGCAGTCCTCCTGCCCCAGCTCAGTCTCCGGACGCTCCAGGAGGACCAGGCCCGCAGCCTCCTGTGTCAGGGCAGAGTCTTTGTGCAGGGGTCAGCACCTTGTGCCTGCCAGTCCTCCCGCACTGCAAACTGGGGATGGTATCAGACTAGGTTTATGCCCTTAAAAGTGCTCCACAGCGATGGAGCCCTGAGCCAGGGGTAGAGGAGCTAACATAAGGCCTGTGAGGGTCCATTCCCTGATGTGCAACCTGCCTCCAGCCCACACACAGCGCCTGGTCCACATCCAGTCGATGCTGAAGCGCGCGCCCAGCTATCGCACGCTGGAGCTGGAGCTGCTGGAGTGGCAGGAGCGGGAGCTTTTCGAGTACTTTGTGGTGGTGTCCCTCAAGAAGAAGCCATCGCGAAACACCTACCTCCCCGAAGTCTCCTACCAGTTTCCCAAGGTGAGGCCCTCTCTCTCCCAACCTTGCCCATATTTCCCCTCTTCCATCCTCTATCCGCCAGGCCTATTTGGGGAAGGAGAGAGATCTTGTTCGTCATACCTCCTCACCGAGCTGCCACACCCCTGAACCTGCCTCCTCTCGGCCAGGAGGGAAGACAGGGCTGCAGCGGGGGTGGGTTTGGGCCAGTGCTTGTTCAAAGGATGAGGGCTGAGAGAGAACCTCTCAGTGTGCTTAGAATAAAATCCAAAACGATTGAATACCATACAGTTCACCCACTTAATGTATAGAGTTCAGTGTTCGGGTGTATTCACAGAATTGTGCAATCACCACTTACCAATTTTAGAACATTTTTATCAGCCCAAAGAGAAACTCTGCACCCACTAGCTGTCACTCCACACTTCTCCCACTAGCCTGTCTCTCACTCTGCCTTCCCTGCTTGTTGCCAGCCAGCCTGGCCTCCCTCTTCTTCCTCTCACACTCAACCCCTCTCTCTCTGCCATTGCCTCTGCCAGGAATGTGCTTTCTCCAGCTCTTCACATGGCTGCTGGTTCCTTCTCATTTCTCAGGCTCTGCTCAAGTAGGACCTCTTTCAGGAGGTCTGTCCAGACGCCTGCATGGAGCCCCTCCCCTACCCAGCTTGCTCTGTTACATCACCCTGCTTATTACTTATTTATTTATTTGAGACAGAGTTTCACTCTTGTTGCGCAGGCTGGAGTGCAATGGCGCGATCTCGGCTCACTGCAGCCTCTGCCTCCTGGGTTCAAGCGATTCTCCTGCCTCAGCCTCCCAAGTAGCTGGGATTACAGGCATGCGCCACCACTCCTGGCTAATTTTGTATTTTTAGTAGCGACGGGGTTTCTCCATGTTGGTCAGGCTGGTCTCGAACTCTCAACCTCAGGTGATCCACCCGTCTCGACCTCCCAAAGTGCTGGGATAACAGGCATGAACCACCACGCCTGGCCACCCTGCTTATTTTTTTTTTAAGCCCCACTCTGAGATGTTGTGGTTGAGCAGCTCACTCTGCTGACCAGAATGTGCAGGGTCGGGGACCTTGTCCCCTTTGTTTTCCGTCGAGAGCCAAGAGCCCTGGCGCACAGCACTGTGTCAGATGCCATACAGAAAGCACTCCGCTGGCATTTATTGAATGAATGAATGATAACTCAGGGCTCTGTAAGAATTCGGAGTGGGACAACGGTTGCTGAGATCATGCCCACTGGTCAGTGGCATCTAGGGTCCTCGGGAGGAGGGGTTTCTCAGCCACCACCACCTGCCCTCAGGTTCCGTGTCATCTCCTGGTTCCTTCTTCCCTGCAGCTGGACCGACCCACCAAGCAGATGCGAGAGGCAGAGGAAAGGCTCAAAGCCATTCCCCAGTTCTGCTTCCCTGATGCCAAGGACTGGCTCCCTGTGTCAGAGTATAGCAGGTGAGGCCTGGCCTGACCGGAGGGAGGAAGGGGCATAGCCTTCTTTACCCCCATAGCAGTGGGCACCTGAGTGGGGCCTGCTCTAGTCTCATCCTCCTCTCCTACAGCAACCTGGCCCTTCACCCAACCCTGAAGATGACGGTCCCTATTCTTGGGGGCTGTTTCCTAGGTCCTCTCACACCTCCCTGATGCCAGACCTCTCTTTGTTCCAGTGAGACCTTTTCTTTCATGCTGACTGGGGAAGACGGCAGCAGACGCTTTGGCTACTGCAGGCGCTTACTGGTGAGTGAGGCCATTTGGTCCTCGGGCTGGCAGGCAGGGGCTAGGTCAGGGTGTGTGTGTTTGTGTGTGTGTGTGTGCCCTTCTGCAACTTTAGCTTGTATGAAATCCTATGTTCTGCTCCCTGAGGCCACCCCCAACCCCCTGCCAACACACACATTTTCACAGGTGAGGCCACCCTGGGAGAGCAGGGCTCAGAGTGGTGCTTCTGAGGGGGCCTTAGGATCGGAGATTATCTGGAATAAGGGGAGGGAGTGGGTTTTTGTGTCTTTTTAGTTTTTTTCTACTTTTTCTTCATTTCCCTTGGGATCGTGGGCTCTGATTGCTGGTCTCTGGTTGCGGGATCGAATCACCCCCAGCAGTATGTATATATGCATCAGATTAGGTGAGGGACAACCTTCCTCACCTCCATACCTGGCCAGGCTGTAGTGGGGAGGAGGCCTGTCTGTGGTGTGGTAGGGCTGGAGATTGGGAAGGGACAGTGACATATCTTCTCTGGGAATCTGAGAGAGATACCTTGAATCTAGGGGAAAGGGATTGGGTTTTGAAAATGTTAGCCATTTTGTAAAGAGAAGTCCTTTACCATCTCCATTCCCATTAGTCCTGGGAAATAGATTAGGGTAGAGGCCCAGAGCCTGGCCCCTGCTGCACTCCTCGCTTGGAGCACTGGGTTGTTGACAATGTTTTGGGGTTTCCAGGCCTTAGCAAGAGAAAGCCTCCCCAGATACCAGTCTAGGAGTAGATGAAGGGGGCAGGAGCCCTGAAGGAAGGATTTGGGGCCAGTCATTCATTCATTCAGAAACACTTATCATCCCTTATCAGAAGCCCTGACCTGTTGAGAGTCAGGCATGTGCTAAAGGCATATAAAGATGAGTTTAACATGGATCTTCTCTCGAGGAACTTTAGATGGCCTGTTACAGGAGATTGGACTTTCAACACAGGAGAGAAAGGCCAAGGGAATAGACATTGTTTAGAACCTGTCACATTCCAAGCTAGATGCTTCAAGTATGTCTTTTTAAAAAAATGATCACAATAGCCCATTATTATCCCTGATCCATAGATTGGGAAGTCAAAACTCAGAGGTAGAATGACTTGCCCAAGGTCACACAGAACCAGAAGGGAAGTCGTTTGTCACCAATCTGGTACTCTTGGATCACCCCCAGAGGATGGATGGGGAGAGGGGGTGTTGGGAGGTAGAGTGCCCAGGGAGGGGTGAAGGGCATATGCACAGGAGCAATGCCAGGTGGTCAGCCAGGCAGAGGCCAGCAAGCTTCTGGCCGCCTGGGCCTCCTGGGCTTGGAAGGAGTGTTGCGAAGGCTGCCTTTGCTGGAACATAGATGCAGCAGAGCTGCTCCTTTGCAGTGGGGCTGCTGCCCCCAGGGAAGAGCATGTTTGTCCTGGCGTGCTCAGAGAGGGCCTGGGCTGGGTCCCTGCCAAGGGGGCTGGCACTAGCTCGGCATTCCTGCAGATTGGACACAATGATTCTAACCCAAATCCCACATACTTGATTTAATCACTTGGGGCTTTAGGGGAGGCGGGGGAGAGGGAAAGAGACAGGAGTGAGTTTCAGGCCTAATATGGACAAAAACAGATTCTGCCTTCTCTAGATCTGTGACGTGTGGCCAGCAGGTTTGGAGACTGAAATAGCCCCATCTGCATTTGCTTAGCAGCCTGCATGAGGGGCCAGCACCTGCTGCTCTGCTCCCTCCCGACTCGGACTTGCCAGGCCCTCCAGGCCTCTGAGCCCTGCTGGAGAAGGCACTGAAGCCTGCATGGGGGCTCTGGGCCTGGGAGCTCTCAGTGCCTGTCTCCCCTTCAGCTACCCACCATTTTTTTTTTTTTTTTTTTTTTTTGAGACGGAGTTTCACTCTTGTTGCCCAGGCTGGAAGTACAATGGCGTGATCTCAGCTTACCGCAACCTCCACCTCCCGGGATCAAGCAATTCTCCTGCTTTAGCCTCCTAAGTAGCTGGGATTACAGGGATACGCCACCACGCCCGGCTAATTTCGTATTTTTAGTGGAGATGGGATTTCTCCATGTTGGTCAGGCTGGTCTCGAACTCCCAATCTCAGGTGATCCACCTGCCTCGGCCTCCCAAAGTGCTGGAATTACAGGCGTGAACCACCATGCCCAGCCATGCCCACCTTTTAAGTCCTGTTCTTCTTTGTGCTCCTTTACTCCATAGCAAACCTCTACCAATTGTCTTTGTTTCCTTTCCTTCCTGTCAGAAAGCAGCAGGCTTTAGGGGTAAGACAGCCAAACAGGGCCAAAGCAAACTCCTGGCTCCACAGCTTCTAGATAGGTGGTCTTAGGCAATGGCTTAATCTTTTTGAACTCAGTTGCCTCATCTATGAAGGGGATAATAATCCCCGTCTCACAAATCTCTTGTAGAGTTCCAGGTCAGGTATAGCAAATGTTCAATAAATCGTAGCTCCCATCTCTTGTTTTCAGTTTGCTCTCTTACAATGGAGGTGGATCAAGAAAGGGGGAAAAGAACCAAAAAAAGAATGTTATGCCGAATATGCCCTATGGGGCTAAAAAGCTACAATGGCTTGCTCCTAAGGATGTACCCTAGTCCTTCCCATCTGCTGGGGTCCCAGCCTCAGGGATATGAATCCACCGATCACCCTGTAGCCTCTGCCAAACTGCTTTGCCCTTTGCCAGCCCCTGTCAGCGTCCTCCTGGGAGGAAGGGCAGAGCCTGTGTGGAGTCTGGCAGGAGCCTGGTACCTGGTGCTGGGAGACCCTGCAGAGCTGAGGCCTGTCCTGAGAGTGGTGGCTTTTCCTTCAGGGCCCTGGTTGCAGAGAGGTTTAGAGGAGGCTTAGAGTCTTCCTCCACTAGAAGCGCAGTCCTTACTCCTCAGTTCCCAAGGAAAAGGAGCCAGAAATGGTAATCATGCATTCTCTGTGTCTGTCTCTCTCCTCCTCCTCCTTGTCCTGGCCCAGCCAAGTGGGAAAGGGCCCCGGTTGCCAGAGGTGTACTGTGTCATCAGCCGCCTTGGCTGTTTCGGCTTGTTTTCCAAGGTAAGAGGCTCTGGCAGGCTTTCCTCCCCCTCCCCCAGCTGACAGCTCCCACAGGAGTATCTGCAGCCAGCTTAGATGAGAAAACCACCTGTGAGTGTGAGCAAGCGGGAGACAGAATGCAGGAGCAAGTACCAGTGAGCTCTGTGACGCCCTCCCATTCCCCAGCCTGGCCCTCTACCCAGCCGGCTGGCATTTCCCCAGCTCCTGTGCTGGCAGTGTCTGCCCCGTCACAGCCCACCCTGGGCCCTGGGCAGAGCCAGAGTCCTTGGGGAAGCAGGAGCGCCCAGGGAGCTGACTCTTGGGTGGTATTTCCTTTGCCCAGCTACTCTGCTCTTGGGGACTGAAGCAAGGCCAGTTAAGGAACAGAGGAATCACTGAGTGCCAAGGAAAACGGGAAGGGTAGAGTGTGCAGATCCTGGCAAGACCGCCTTCCCATCTGCCAGCTTCTGGGCCAGCCTGGTCAGATGCTTGGCTGCCCTCTTCTCTGCCAGGAGGGGGGAAGGGCACTGCCCTGACACCCTTCTTCTTTGGGCTGCTGGCGGTGGGCACAGGTCCTAGATGAGGTGGAGCGCCGGCGTGGGATCTCCGCGGCATTGGTCTATCCTTTCATGAGAAGTCTCATGGAGTCGCCCTTCCCAGCCCCAGGGAAGACCATCAAAGTGAAGACATTCCTGCCAGGTGCTGGCAATGAGGTAAGGATTTCTGCACCCTCTTCTCTTGGGCTACGGGCTGGGGTGGCAGGAGGACCACACTAGCCAAGGTCACAGTCTTTGAGGGGTGCAGAGCATGGCTCCTCCTTGCTCAACCATGTCAGTGTACCCAATCACAAGGGACCACAACAGCGAACAATAGGAATGTACATGTTGCCCAGCCTTCTGCTCCTCCCAGGGGCCTTCCTTGACCCATTTGGACTAAACTGCATTCCATCTGCCTTCCTTTTGTTCATTCATCGAACAGTTACTGAATGTGTGCCATCTCACAGTCAGAGATTGTGCCAGACCTCAGAGCAGAGTCAGAGTTAGAGGGACACCTCTCTGTCCTCATGAAGTTTGTAGTCTAGTGGGAGATACTGATATTATAGTAAACACTTTTACGTATAAATAGATAATTCCTAAATGTGTTACGAGCCAAGTGAAAGCACAGGACCTTATGAGAGTGTGGAACAAGGGTTCTGCTTTAAATTAGGGGCCAGGGAAGGTCTCCTCTGAGAAAGTAACACTTGACCAGAGACCTAAGTGGTGAGTGGGGGCAACTAAATGAAGCAGGAGGAGGGAGACGGAAAGAGAAGGATATGAATGGGAGAAGATTATTCCAAGTAGAGGAACCAGCATCTGCAAAGGCAAAAGTTGGGCAAGTGCATGTGCTGGTCAGAGGGCTGACAGGGTAGGGGTAGGGGAGTGGGTTGGCAGGCAAGAACCCAATCACGATGTCCCTGCTAGGCCAAGTTAAGGATTTGTGGATTTTATCTAAAGCAGGGGTATGATAAGATCTGATATATGTTTTCATTTTATTTTTTTGAGACAGGGTCTCACTCTGCCGCCCATATTGTGCAGTGGTGCTGGAGTGCAGTGGTGCTATCATGGCTCACTGCAGCCTCACCCTCCCAGGCTCAAGCAATTCTCCCACTTCAGCCTCCTGAGTAGCTGGGACTACAAGCGTGCACCACCATACCCAGCTGACTTTTGTATTTTCTATAGAGACAGGGTTTCACCATGTTTCCCAGGCTGGTCTTGAACTCCTGGACTCAAGCAATCCTCCCACCTCTGCCTCCCAAATTGTAGGGACTACAGGCATGAGCCACCTGTGGCCAGCTGATACATGTATTCAGAGCCCACTGTGGCAGCCGTGTAGCTAATGGTTGGAGTGAAAACAGGGAGACCAGCAGGGATACTGTTGCGGCACTACAGGCAAGAGATGATGGCAGCTTTGGATTAAGATGTGGTAGAAGAAGAAGGGAAGTAGATGGATTTTAGAATTAGGACCAGTAGCACTTTGCGTTTGATTGGAAATAGGGCGTAGTTGTCACAGAGACTGTAAGGCTGACTCCCAGTTTTCTGGCTGGAGCCCCAGGGTAGATGATGGAGCCATGTACTGAGATGGGAGCTCGTGAAGGAGAAGCAGATAATGAGGAGGAAGAGTCCAAATGTGTACATGTCAAGTTTGAGATGCCCGTGAGACCCCCAATAGAAGATATGTAGTAGCAAAGAGTGTAAATAGGGAAGAGAAGAGAGCCCAGTATGGAGTCCTCCTCAGTCCTGGGGAACCGCAACATGCAGAGGCCCTGCAGGAGAGGAGCCACAGCCCTGAAGTTTGAGGAGAGGGGAACACCAGGGGAGGGCTTCGGCTGAGGAGCACCTCAAAAAGGAAGCCATGATCTGAAGCAGGTACCACTAAGAGATCAGGATGAGGTGTGGAAGATCTTGACAAGTGCAGGGCCCAGAAGTTGGGCTGGAGTGAGTTGAGAAGTGATGGGGGTGAGGAAGTGGAAACAGCCTGTGTAGACATCTTCTCAAGATTGCATGGCTGTGGAGAAAAATAGGGAAGAGGGCAGCAACTGAAATGTGGAACTAGGGAAGCTTGTTAGGGATGGTTGTTTGTATGCTGGTGGGAATGGCTGCCAGAGGAAGAGGTTAAAGCTACAGGAGGAGGAGGGGCTAACAGAGTGTACTGAGAAGATGTGAGTGTTAGGCTCCATGGAGGGCTTGGCATTTATTAGGAGAGGAGGTTGTGGCTTAGTAGATTTTGGATTCTCATCTGATGGCTTTGATTTTCTCAAAATAGAAAAGGTCAGACCAGGCACAGTGGCTCATGCTTGTAATCCCAGCACATCGGGAGGCTGAGGTGGGGGGATCACTTGAGGTCCGGAGTTTGAGACCAGCCTGGCCAATATGTTGAAACCCCGTCTCTTCCAAAAATACAAAAAAAAAAAAAAAATTGCCAGGTGTGGTGGCGCATGCCTGTAATCCTAGCCACTCGGGAGACTGAGGCAGGAGAATCTCTTGAACCTGGAAGGTGAAGGTTGCAGGGAGCCAAGATCGCGCCACTGCACTCCAGCCTGGGTGACAAAGCGAGACTCCATCTCAAAAAAAAAACAAAAAAAACAAATATATGTGTGTGTCTGTGTGTATATATATATATATATAAATATAAAAGGTCATTCTTTGAGAGTAAGAGGTGGATGTTGGGTTCTAGGAGAGGGAAGAGTAAATAAATTAGTTGTAGAGAATGGGAGAAGGACTGACCAAAAAAGCATACTTGCTGAGCAGTGGCAACTCCTAGCTTGAGGGCTTTCTCCTCGCCTCTTTTCTCCCCTTCATTTAGAGGAACTTTAGGCTTTGTGGTGGCTCTGGGGCACAGGATGGGTGACCCTTCCCTTATAGCCCAGCATCATGCCTGGGAGCTGTTCGTGGTCTGGCACTGGCCACCTCACTGGGCTCTCATCTTCTGACTTGATACTTACTCTTCCCTCAACCCTACTTCCTTTTGCCTAGAAGACACTTCTCTTCTTTTCTCTTTGGGGAGTCAAGTACCTTGTGCTCTGAAAGGCTTCCCTGACCCCTCCCCACGCACATGAGCTTGGCTGCCCTCCTAGATGTCCTGCCTGTCCCTGTGCAGATGTTAGTCACACCCAGCGGACTCCCAGACTGTAACTGCTCGGCTCCTTCAGACCCCTGGGCCTGATCTCCTTGAAGGCAGGGTTGCATGGAACAAGGCCGGGAGTGGGAGCAGCTTGTGTGAATTCTCAGTCCCTGGGGGAAGGGGGAGGGTTGGGCGCCAGGGACAGTAGGGGGCTGGGTGCTAGAGAGCAGAGTCTATTGGGCTGCATGCAGGGAGCTTGTGACTTCTGGGGCGGGGACAGGGCCTGGAGCAGGTATAAAGGGCTCTGGCATCATTGTGGTACTTCTTTCCTTGAGCCCACATTCACTGACCATTTGGGGTGTACCCAGCATCTGGCGGATCACCGGGCCTTCCAGGAGTACACCATCAGGTGGGAGAGACAGTGGACACAGACTGCTACTGTACCCTGTGCCCACTTTGCTGCTTCTCTGGGGCCCAGAAGGATGGATGCTGAGTTAGGAATCAGAACGCCTTCACTTGCTTAGACTCTGAGGAACAAATGAGATGATATGGGTATAAAAACTCCTTGTAAAGCATTACCTTTGATGCCATCGGGCAATGAGAGAGAACTGGTTTCTCACCCTAGTTTTCAGGAGGCCTTCACATCTATGCTGCACACACACGCTGTGGGACCAAGGATGAGGCCAAGCAGACCCCAGGGACAGCTGCTTTGGCACAGCCTGAGCGTCAGCAGTTCTTCCTGCCCTCACCACTGGGGTCACTCGCTACCTTCCACCCCCGTGACTGCCCCCAGAGAAGTGGCTCTCTGAGCTGTGGCACTGACCTTGGGAGCCGCCTTTGGAGGAAAGAAGGCTAGGCCTAGCCCTGATAAGACAGTCCTGCTTCGTGGCAAGGTTGCAGAATGACCAGCCCTTTGCTTGTGTTTTCTTTGTGCCTGGCACAGGACTTAGGGTGATGGAGATAAAGGCCAGGATGGCAGGACAAATAGCCTCTGGAAGGAAACTCTTTCTAGCAGGAAAGGGAGGGGGACAGGGCAACAAGGACACCAGCATTGCCTTTCCAGAGGTGGCTGGGATTAGAGTCCTGGGATGCAGAGATGCCTGGAGAGCAGTGGGGTCTAGTCAGCATTAAGGGCTTAGACCTTTGTCTGGGGAGGTGGGCAGGAGGACCCTAGAGATGTGGCTGTGTGGTTCCCTGCTTCTCCCTATCTCTAAGAGCAGTCAGCTCTCCTCTCTTCCTGAGGTCCCGATGGATAGTCCCTCAACTCCTTCCTTCTGGATCCTTCCCCTCTTTCACAGGCAGCCCTCTCACCCACAGCCTGGGTGTTCAAGTGCTATGAGAGCAGAGCTGTAGTCTGAGGGGTGGAGGAGAGGGGTTTACTGCATAGCAGGATAGGCGAGAGACCTGGAAAAGAGCAGGTGGGAAGGGGAAAGCAGCCTCCAGTTGCTTCGTGGAGGGCCGGAGGGCAGCACCCACCTGGCTGGCCCAGGCCCACTTTCCCATCGCTCTCCTGCAGGTGTTAGAGCTGCGGCGGCCCATGGACTCACGGCTGGAGCACGTGGACTTTGAGTGCCTTTTTACCTGCCTCAGTGTGCGCCAGCTCATCCGAATCTTTGCCTCGCTGTTGCTGGAGCGCCGGGTCATTTTTGTGGCAGATAAGCTCAGGTAGGGCCCAGCTGGGCAAGGAAGAAGAGGGGAGGGGAAAGCACGCCCACAAGTGAATCAGCAAGTGTTCAGGAGCCTAAGCACTTGCTGGCTGGTGCTGGAGTGGGGCTGTGCATAGGGAGATAAAGACTAGGTGGAAAGGTAGCACCCCTGTGTGGGTGAGGGAGAAGGGTTTGGGAGCACACAGATGGCGGGATTGAGAACCCTGTGGAGGGCTTGGCCTGAGGGAAGAGGGAGGGACATTTCTTCCTTTGCAACAGCCAAGACTGTGCAGATGGCAGTATATGTACAGGGGAAACGTTAAGAATTTGAGATTTTTGGCGGATGGTTGCATTTCTTCTGGAAGGGGAGGCAAAGCCATCTCAATGGGATGCTGAGTTTAAGGAAAGAGCCGCTGTGAGGAAGGGGCAAGAGCACTGACTGGGGACAGTGTGAGGAGTGCTGAGCCAGCCAGTGAGGGTCTTGTGGAGGGTGTCCCCTGGAGAAGGCGACTGCAGTGGCCCAGGGCTGGGCACTGGGAGGGCTGGGGAGAGGGATGCCATGGGGGCATTGAGGTGCAGAGAGGAGAGTGGGTGAGGAAAGCTGGCCAGCCCACACCAGGAAACGATGTGCAGGGCCTGGAGGCGCCAGGGAAGTGGGGGAGCTGGTTTAGGAGGAGTAAGAAAAAAGCTGGGTGGGTCACAAATCTTGGTCTGAAATGCTGGCATTTAGGACTTTAGAGGTAGAGGTGTCAAGGTCTGGTGGTGGCCATGGGACGGGTGGCAGAAGTGATGGTCACTGGACCTGAGGCATTTTAGGAAGGAAGAAGTGAGAGCTCTTCTAGACAGCCAAGGTTTAAAAAAGAAAAAAGTTTTATGTCAGTGGTGGTTGGGGGGTGACACAGGCAAGGGAGAGTGATATGGCTCCGATGAGTGGAGGAACACTAGGGCTTTTGGTTCTTATGCTGGTTTAGATAAAACGACACGGACACACGTGGGGTCGGTTTTAAGGAGCGGAGAGTTTAATAGGCAAGAAGGAAAGAAGAAAAGCAGAAAGGAGAAGTACAGAGACAGAGGGAGGGAGGCTCCAAAGCCAAGAGAGGGAACCTCAAGTGCTGTGGACACCAGCCAGTTTTATAAGTAGGCTGGAGGAGGCGGTGTTTGATTTGCATAGGGCTTAGGGAATTGGTTTGACCTGGCATGTCACTCATGTAGCCCCCGAAAAAGCTGGTCCTCCCATCCTCACCTTTTAATACGCGAATATAGGGTGCCTGATGTTCTACACATGTGGGAATATGCGGGGCAGCCATGCTGCTAGGCACATGTGGGGGCAAGGGCAAGAAGACAACGGTGAGAATTGCCGTGTTGGGTGGACCCAATTTCTAATGGTCTGTATTTGCATATCAAAGGTTGCCTGCCTGGCTGTAAGAGCCAGGGCTTGCTTTCTAGACAAGAAACGTTTTTGAGCTGCTTTAAAAGAAACGAGGCGGTGGCTCACGCCTGTAATCCCAGCACTTTGGGAGGCCGAGACTGGCAGACCACAAGGTCAAGAGATTGAGACTATCCTGGCCAACATGGTGAAACCCTGTATTAGCTGGGTGTGGTGGCGGGCGCCTGTTGTCCCAGCTACTCAGGAGGCTGAGGCAGGAGAATCGCTTGAATCCGGGAGGTGGAGGTTGCAGTGAGCGGAGATTGTGCCACTGTACTCCAGCCTGGGAGTGAGACTCCGTCTCAAAATAAGTAAATAAATAAAAAATTAAAAATTAAAAAGAAACAAAAACTTTTCCTCTCTGCGTAAAATAATTTCTTAATAACTCCTACAACAACAGGATGGGTTATTGGCAACATGTTACGTATTGTTTTGGTCAAAGAATCCATCCCAAGTAGTGGCTTCTCTAGAGTGGTCATTTGGACATTGATTAAGCCACCTTAATGTCAGGTGCTCAGAGGAGGGCAGTGAAGGAAAATCCCCCTTCTGGTTTGCCCTCCAATAAGTCCTGAATCCCTGGGATATTTCCTTCCGTATATACAGGGAGCAGTTGAGAGGAGCCCGAGAAATGAACTCCCGATTGCCCTCATAGGGACAGGAACCCAGGCCCATCCTCAGCCCAGGAGAAGAGAGGAGGAAGAAAAACCAGAGCTGCTGACTTTTCCATAGAGCGCCAGGGTTTAGAAAGGAAAACTGCCCCTCACTTGTTCCCATCACAGCCTCAGTGCTTCTGTGTCTCACAGTTCTAGGTGTTTTGTGGGCCCATCAGGCCCCTGTGAAGAAATCTAGCCCAACAGCTGGAATGAGCTAGGTACAGCAGCTCCAAGAGGCCCCTCCTGTGTGCCAGCCATGGTCATTGTCAGCCAACAAAGCCCCTGACTGCCCGGCTTTGGTGCCCTGGCCTGGCCTGACCTTAGTGGCCCCTAAGAGAGCCTGGACCATGAGGTTTCTTTTCCTGAAGGTTCTACCCTCTAATGCAGGGCTGAGCCTCCTCTTTGCCACCCCGCCCCCCAGCCCAGCTCCCATGGGGCTGTGAATACAGCTATTGTTTCCTGTGGTTGCAGCTGCCTCTGAGCACATTCCAGGACCATTCTGGGAGGGATGATCCCAAGGTCTTGTTCTTGGCCTGGCCGGGTATTCAAGTTCTGCCAATTTGGGGTCTTGGAAAAGATGTCCTTCCTGTTCTGCCTGGGGTCTGCCTCTGGCTGGAGAGGGGAGGGGTAGGTCCAGCCAGCTCATGTTCCGCTGAGGATGATTTAGGTTTTCCACAAGTTCTTTGTCCCTCTTGCCTAGTTCTGATGTGGGGTGGGAGAGGGTACCCAGGATCTGCATTCACTGGCCCTAGGGGTTTACAAAACCTCCTGCCTCCTCAGCCATGGGCCCAGTAATGTGCCCCCCAAACCCAAGACAGCCCTTTTCCAGATCTTTGTCAGATGACTGTCCTGCGGGCTGCTGCATACCTTCCTGGCTGTTTGTAAGTGCATTTCCCTGAGAGTAGCACTGTTGTCCCTGAGACACTACGCAGTGGGAAAGTGGGGGCTTCACCAGTCTGCAGGGTCCCTGAGCCCCATTAGCATTTTTGTTGCACTGGGAGGTTTAGGATCAAAGGCTGTCCTGAGCCTCCAGTGAACTCTAAGGTCCTGGGCCTGGGCTCAGGTGCTCTGTCTCTCTGTCTGTCTGCCCATCAGTACCCTCTCCAGCTGCTCCCACGCGGTGGTGGCCTTGCTCTACCCCTTCTCCTGGCAGCACACCTTCATTCCTGTTCTCCCGGCCTCCATGATTGACATCGTCTGCTGTCCCACCCCCTTCCTGGTTGGCCTGCTCTCCAGCTCCCTCCCCAAACTGAAGGAGCTGCCTGTGGAGGAGGTGGGCCACGGCGGGGAACCAGCTGGGGGGAAGGGTGGAAGGGGAAGCAGGTGCTGGGATCTTACTTGTGGCCCCTCGGCCTCTTTACCAGGCTCTTATCCTTTCTCCCTGGGAGGTCTATCCCCGGCTGGAGTTCTTCCTGTTATCTGACCCTGGGAACCTGGGAGGTCTGGAGACCTGGCAGAGGGCATTGCGGGACTCATGCCTTGAGCCACTCTGCTAATGACTCCTTTTCTCAGGCGCTGATGGTGAATCTGGGATCTGACCGATTCATCCGACAGGTAAGAGGGTGGGTGCTTGCTAGAATCAGGCTCCTGAGCACCCTGCACCATCACACACACTACTCAACCTTCACAATCTGTTTGTTGAGCTCTCTGGGTTCCATACTTACTCACAGACTAGTCAAGGGTGGGGAGAAGCTAGTCTTGGAATCCTTGACCTCAGCAGGGTCTGCCTTTCCAGTGGCATCATCAGCTTCTGGAAGGCAGTGTGGGAACTTGAAGAACACAGCCTGGGAGTCCACAGACTTGACCACTGGACTTTGCCCGCTTTGAGCCACATGGTCTTAGGCCTCTAAATTCCTCTGAGCTCTAAAGCAGAGGTGGTGACAACACCCGCCTTGAAATGTTGCTGGGGGTTACACAAATAACTATAGATTGTTGTGTAACGTACAGGTTTGCAATGATTGTTGTGAACTACAAAAAGCCTTTGTTAGTCGTGGAAATCCTCCTGGCTCTCTACCAAGGAGCACAACCCAGTGCCTCCCCTATGGAAATGTACTTACTGTCTGTTACACACCAGTGATGGAGCTGAGGACTCCCTGGGTACCAGGCATAGTGATGTGGACACAGAAACAGAGTGTAGAGACTGAAACAGCAGTCTAACTTCATTCCTGAGACACAGGCTGGCCACGGTCCCCCTGCCCCAAGCCAACTGTGCCTCCTACCTAGAGCTGATGATGGAGGAATTGGGGAGACCTAATCAGGAACCCCTGGCTAGTCCTGGTCACAAAGGCCACTGGCTCTACCACCTTTTTTTTTTTTTTTTGAGACAGGGTCTCACGGTCATCCAGGCTGGAGTGCAGTGGTACAATCATAACACTGCAGCCTCGACCTCCCTGGGCTCAGGTGATCCTCCCCACGTCAGCCTCCTAAGTAGCTGGGAGTACAGGTGCATGCTACCATACTTGACTAATTGTTTTTTGTGTGTGTGTTTTACAGATAGAGGGACCTGCTAAATTGCCCAGGCTGGTCTCGAACACCCTCCTAGGCTCAAGTGATCCTCCCGCTCAGCCTCCCAAAGTGTTGGGATTACTGGCATGAGCCACTGTGCCTGGCCCTCTACTACTTTTAATCTCTGTAATCTTGGGCAAGTTTCCTAACCTCTCTGTGCTCCAGTTCCTCATCTTAAAATGAGGTTGATGATAGTTATGAGGGTTATTGGGAGAGATAAATGAGATTACCTACTCAAGCTCTTGTAACAGGTCTTAGCACACAGTAAGAGCTCAGCATCAGCTATGATTGTCACTGCCTTCTTTCTCCTGCAGATGGACGACGAGGACACATTGTTACCTAGGAAGTTACAGGCAGCTCTGGAGCAGGCTCTGGAGAGGAAGAATGAGCTGATCTCCCAGGACTCCGACAGTGACTCCGACGATGGTGAGGATAGTGCCCGGGCATGGTCAGCTCTGCTCCAGGCTCCCTCTGCTCTGGGTCAGGGCCCCATAGGGCCAGAACTCTGCCTCTGCGCACCAAACCCTTTCTGGCTGATGAGGACCTTGGTCTCACTCTAGCGTCTTTACCCCAGGTGGTTTGGGAAGGAAAACCCAAAGACATGTAGCAACCCCAAAGATACTTTCTGCTGACAGGAAACTAATTATTCCTCCCTCTCAGGCCTTACCTCAAGCCATTGCAGGAGATGAAAGGAACTTCCTCTTCCTTGGAAGCCAGAAAAATCACTTAGGGTGAGGGATGTGACAAAAGTGGTGCTCTGGTTTCTACTTTAATTCATCCAGCAATTATGTTTCAATTTCCATGTTCAGAACATAGTTTCTGGCCTTCGGCAGCTTGTAGGCTAGTTACAAGGCCATGGGCACAAGAGAGAAAGCTTCCAGAGGCTGGGTGCAGTGGCTCATGCCTGTAATCCCAGCACTTTGGGAGGCCGAGGTGGGTGGATCACCTGAGGTCAGGAGTTCGAGACCAGCCTGGCTAACATGGTGAAACCCCATCTCTACTAAAAATAGAAAAATTAGCTGGGCGTGGTGGTGTGCACCTGTAATCCCAGCTACTTGGGAGGCTGAGGCAAGAGAATTGCTTGAACCTGGGAGGTGGAGGTTGCAGTGAGCTGAGATGGCACCACTGCACTCTAACTTGGGCAACAAGAGTGAAACTCAGTCTCAAAAAGAGCTTCCAGAACAGAAGAGTGGTACTGGCTGAAAGTCTTGTTGGGGAGAGGAAGACTACACCAGGTGAAGATTTGAGGAAGGCTTTGCAGGCTCTTGACCTGAACCTCAAAGATTTTCTTTTCCCTTCCAGAATGTAATACCCTCAATGGGTTGGTGTCGGAGGTGTTTATCCGGTTCTTTGTGGAGACCGTTGGGCACTACTCCCTCTTTCTGACACAGAGTGAGAAGGGAGAGAGAGCCTTTCAGCGAGAGGCCTTCCGCAAATCTGTGGCCTCTAAAAGCATCCGCCGCTTTCTTGAGGTTTTTATGGAGTCTCAGATGTTTGCGGGCTTCATCCAAGACAGGGAGCTAAGAAAGTGTCGGGCAAAGGGTAAGGCTTGTTTATCAGCTCTCTTCTCTAATTTTTTCACCCACAGCAGGGCTGAAGAACCACGCACTATGATGGAAGCTCTTGGACATCAAGCTAGGGCCAGGCCTCTTAACAGCCCTTTACTTCTGTTAGAAACTTCCAAGGGAGCATTCTCCTCCTCCTTCCCAGTAAATGCCTTCACAAGGCTGTGCACAGGCTGAGCCACATAGCTAGAGATGGGACTCATCTCCGCCTAGGAGCAGCATGCTATTGGTTGCCCACCCCCTACTCAAAGAGAAGGATAGAAGAAAGCCCTTCTATCCAGAGAAAAGGAACAGACTGAGCAATTTTGGGGGTTCTGAGAACCCAGGGGTTGGGAATTCCCTTAGAGAGCACTGGGTCAGCTGTTGTAAGTTGGTGGCAGTCTTCATTGAAGGCAGATGGTTATCTCGCTTTTTGCTATTTCATCAGCTCATTCTAGGACTCTTTCATCTCATCACAATCTTTCTCTCTAACCTCAGGGTTAGTGTTTCTTCTGTCCTCTAATACTATCCATTTAGTGTAACAACCTTTTTGGAAAAACATGGTAGAGTTGTCTGAAGGAAGCTAGAGATGTCCACTTGGGGCAGCTCTGAACTGAGAAGCAGCCTCCTCACCCTAGTGCAGCTTGGGAAAGTGCATGGAGAGGCAGGGTGGCAGCAGCGAACCCGAGCAAGATGTCACTAACGATTGCTTTGATGAGCCAGTCTGAATTCTAGTAAGATGCTCCTGCAAATTATCATCCCAGATGCTTGCTTTCTCGTTTTTTGGCATCTGTGCTCCATGGTTCCCTTCATGTAGGCCTCTCCTTCCCTTTCTTTCCTCCAATGACTATTCTCTTCCCTGTGCCTGTTTCTCTTACCCAGGTCTTTTTGAGCAGCGAGTGGAACAGTACTTAGAAGAACTCCCAGACACTGAGCAGAGTGGAATGAATAAGTTTCTCCGAGGTTTGGGTAAGTAGCCTTGTTACTCATGAGATAGATGTTCAGCAAGAAGGAAGGGGCTGGGGGATTTGTGCCCCCAAATACTCTAAATCAGTGTCCACATGTGTTATACTGGGGCTGTAGACAGAACAGGATGTAGACATCCCATAGTGATGAGGTGGTTCTCAGCCAGAATTCCAAGGGCATTTTGCACAGTAATGGTCCTTCAGTATCTGTGGGGGATTGGTTCCAGGATACCCAAAGATACCAAAATCCACAGATGCTCAAGTCCCGTCTATAAAATGGCATAGTATTTGCATATAACCTGTGCACATCCTCCCATATACTTTAGATCATCTTTAGATTACTTATAATACCTAATACAATGTAAACTGTGTTATTTTATTTATTTTATATTTTATTTTATTTTAGAGGCAAGGTCTGGCTCTGTCACTCAGGCTGGAGTGCAGTGGTGCAATCCTAGCTCACTGCAGCCTCAAACTCCTGAACTCATGTGATCCTCCCTCCTCCACCTCCTGAGTAGCTGGGACTACAGGCATATGCCATTACGCCTGGCTATTTTTAAAATTTGTTTTGTAGAGATGAGGTCTTGCTATGTTACCCAGGCTGGTCTCAAACTCCTGGGCTCAAGTAATACTCCCATATTGACCTCCTAAAGTGTTGGGATTACAGGCGTTAGCCAGTGCACCCAGCTGTAAATAGATATTATACTGTATTGTTTAGGGAATAATGATGAGGAAAAAAAAAGTCTATATATATTCAGTACAGACACCACCATTCATTTTTTCCCCCAAATATCTTTGATCTCCAGTTGGTCGAATCTATAAACATGGAACCCATGAACGCAGGACTCATGGATACGGAGGGCAGGCTGTATTTACCATATTGCATTACAAAGAGGAATCCCAGGTTCCCACATACATCAGGTCTTTCTGTGTGCACTCCATCCTGAATGAATATGAAGGCCATGAGAGCCAGTGAGCTTTCCTCTAGACCATAACAGGTCTGCAGACACAGCAGTGCAAGTGCCCTTCCTGCAAAATGCTCCCCTCCCTGCAGGGTACTCAGCCCGTCAGATCAGAGAATCATAGCATGTTTCTGTTTAAAGAGAAATTGAGACCAAAGAGGTTAAGTGGCTTGCCTAAAACCATACAGCGATTAATACCAGTGCCCTAATTAGAGCTCTCACGTGTTTTCCCTACCCTGGATCAGATCACAGCTATAATCCAGTCTTCCCAACCCTCTTCCTCTCCCACTAAGAGGGTTATTGCTACAAGGAGGAGAGGGAGTGGAGGTTGGAAGGGATAACACTGAACATTCTCTCTCTTGTCCTCTCTGGCCCACAGGCAACAAAATGAAGTTCCTCCACAAGAAGAATTAAGCCCCCTTCTCAGTAGCAGAGTCCAGTGCCTTGCAGAGCCTGAAGCCTGGAGAGAAGGCCCAGCCTGGGACCCTCTGGGCTGCTGTGGCTCCTCTGCCCCCACAGATCCCATCCTCTAAGCCAGCCCACCTCTGCCTTCATTATATCCCGGGATACTGTTTGTAAATAATCTGCTGTAAGCTTTCTTAACTGTTTTTGTAACAAGCAAAGAGAATATGGTAAATATTTGTATATTCCCAAGGGGCCGGGTGCTTTCCTGTCCTGCCAGAGCATGGATGAAGTTTTGCTGGGTGCTCGTGACTGGCCAGTTTTGTGCAGCTGACTGTCTCAGCCAAACCACTGATCTTCCCTGGAGGCCTTCGGCCTGCCTGCCTGCCTGCCTGAGGCCCCTGCTGCCAGTCTCAGGCCCTGGAGAGCAGATGCTGTCTTGTTATGTACAGGAGGACCTTTTAAAAAAACTTGAGTTTCTATTTTTTCCTGGTAGTCCCCATACCCATACCCTCTGTTTTTGAAAGGCAAAGGCCAATCAGTCCCCATTTGCAGCATGGCACCAGGGTCTTAGGCCTAGTCCTCTCATTCCTCCCAGCCTCTGAGATGGTCAGTGTGTCATGGGAAGCCCACCCCCAGCTCTGCCAGTGCTCTCTGGGCCTGGCTCCCAGTCAGTGGTGGCCACGATGCGGTACAGGGCATTCCTCCTTCCCATCTACGGGTGTTCTCAATAAACAGTGTACAGTTGTTTGGGCCCAGAGCCTCATGTGTTCCTTGGCTTTGTTATCTAGAGTTCTCTCTCCTTGGAGTGGGCTGGGACTGGCCAGTCAGAGATGAAACAGCATCACACAGGGAACTGAGTACTAGATTAAGGGGTTAGCTTTAGTGTGAGTCACTGACCTCCCCTGAAATGGAGTTCTCCAGCCTAAGTTGCATGACTGGTCTTAAGAGTTAGAAGATACCCAGTCATTGCAGTAGTTCAGCTTCCCTCAAGTGTTCAGCCTGTGCTTAGGTGTTTCCAGTGATGGAAAGAATGCTCTTTGCCCGTTGGCCCCATTATTAGGTAAATCTTAACATTTTCCTCTTCAGCCTGAAGCCCCTAAGATGTCATTTGAGTGTCCTGACATGGGTGGAGTGAAGCCCAGCTAATGCCAACGCAGGCTTGGGCATAGCCCTGACCCACTCCCTGTGACTCTTCCATGTCACTCTGTGAATCATTTTTCCATTGTAACCCTAGGTTTTCATACAGAAAGTACTGCTACATTCCACAGAAGAGGAAGGAGAGGAACAAGGTGGGAAATAAGGATGGTTTAGGCTTTTCACCCACCAAGGCCTTGGGAGAGCAGAGACTTTGCAAACTCCCAAGTGAGGCATTAAGCTGCAACCGTTTTCCTTGGTATTGTGTTTGGGTCTGACAGGATTTGAACCATGAGTAAAGTTTTCCTGTCCTTCCACCCTTGTTGAGAGATGATCCCATCCTAAGTTTCCTTCCCCTCTTCCCTCTCCCCATCTCCAGAGGCCTGCGCAGGCCTCAACCTGTCCATGGTTTGGGCCTGCTGTCAGCCTCACAGAATAAAGTGGAGGGTTTGTCTTCTGGGAAGGCGAAGTCATTTTCTGGCTCTGCCATTTGCCAGGACTAGGACAGGGATTGAAGCCTTGCGAGTCTTCAGTTCGGATCAAGAGAAAAGACGGATTACAACCAGAAGACTCAGAGTGGGATGTAGTTCCCTCCAGAACTCGTCACTCTTAACTCAGCCTGGGCTTAGGATAGTCACAGAAGCAGATTCCTTAATAAGAAAAATACAGGCCGGGCGTGGTGGTTCATGCCTGTAATCCTAGCACTTTGAGAGGCCGAGGTGGGTGGATCATGAGGTCAGAGACCAGCCTGGCCAACATGGTGAAGCCTCATCTCTACTAGATACAAAAAATTCGCCAGGTATGGTTGTGCATGCCTGTAATCCCAGCTACTGGGAGATTGAGGCAGAGGTTGCAGTGCGCCGAGATCGTGCCATTGTACTCCAGCCTGGGCGCAGGACGAGGCTGTCTCAAAAAAAAAAAAGAAAAATACAGATTTAATTCCTAAAAGGTACATGCGCTCTCTCTCTTTCCCTTCCTCCCCCATTCTCCTCCACCCTTCCTTTTCAGCATGGCTCCAAATAACCTTTAGACATGCGATCAGATCACAAGATGTGTATGTGTAAAATGTTTTTTAAAATTTGCGTTAATGGGGTCTCACTGTGTTGCCCAGGCTAGTCTCAAACTCCTGGGCTCAAGCAGTCCTCCTGAAGTGCTGGGATTACAGGAATGAGCCACCACATCCGGCCTTATTCATAAATTTTGCCACTTTTACATATCTTTAAAATATAGTATGCCCTTACGTGAATACCAGAGCGGTATGTCTACCCACTACTGTGGCTGCAGCTCTGGTCCCAATCCAGAAAATCAGTACTTGCATATAATGGCTTAGAATAGGCTGCAAGGGCCCATAGAGTGATTACCATAGCCAAGGCACAGCAGCCTTATGGGGAGAGGAGGGTGTGGACAGTGGGCCTGGCTTGGGGTTTACAAAAAGTATTCAGGGCTTCTTTCCACGTTCTTTCACATGATCTCAGGGCTTCTTTCCACGTTCTTTCACATGATCTCTGGACCTCTAAACCAATGATTTTCAACCCTATCAGATCCAACAGTTTAGTTTTAATAGCAAATACTTTAATTCCCTCCACTACCCTGAAATGAAATTCAAACATAAGCTACTGAAATATACCTTAACTGTAATATAAAAGGGCAGAAATAAAACAAATATTTTGTTATAATATTTAAATATGTAAATGCTTGTGCACAACTGTACTAGAAGAGATAATCACATGCCTACACTGTACACAGAATTACTGTGAATGCAACAGCTACATATGCAGATGGAGAAAAGTGTTGTATCAGCAACTCAGATCCTACTGAGTAGTTATTGGTGAGTTTTCTGAAATGAACAATTTTTGGGAATGTTCTGAACAAAACAAAGTATGAGCTTCCCCTGATTTAAACAGTAGTTGGAATCCTAGGAAACTGAGAAGTATATGAAAACTGCAAAAACAAAAAACAAACCAACTTTTGGAGTTATATGTAAATGAAGTTAGATTGTAAGTTCAATTTTTCTTTATTGTGTAGGACCAGCTCATCCATTCCAAGATATTTAGCATCCCTGGTCACTTCCCCTCCATGACTGTAACAAAAATGCCCCAATGTGGCCAGGTGCAGTGGCTCATGCTTACAATCCCAGCACTTTGGGAGGCCAAGGCAGGAGGATCATTTGAGCTCAGGAGTTTGAGACCAGCCTGGGCAACATAGTAAAGACCCCACTTCTATTAATTAAAACAAACAAACAAAAAAAAACCACTGTTTCCAAAACACTCCCATAAAAGATGGTATTGTGGCCACTGAGAGCAAGTGTCCTTAAACAGTGGCTTTCTGACAATACTGGGGCAATTGCTCAGGGATAACAGTGCTATCTCCTCTACCAGGGAAGTCCCCTCACCTGTAGGAGTGTCAGCTCTCCTCTATTCTGCAATTAAGTTCTTTTAATGCAGGGCAGGCTGCTTCATTACACTGTTCTAAATGCTCTGATAAACTGTAGTCTTGAAATAAGTATTCTGGGCTTTTTAAAAAGCAGTATTTTGAAGAATTGCCCTTAAACAGTATTAGTCAAACTCTGGTTCACATTGGAATCTGTGGAATTAGGGCCCATCTTAGTCCATTTTGTGTCGCTATAACAGAATACCTGGAACTGGGTAATTGATAAAAAAGATTTATTTGGCTTATGATTCTGATGGCTGAAAAGTTAAAGATTGGGCAGCTGTACTTGAGGAGGGCCTCACGCTGTTTCAACTCACAGCAGAAAGCAGAAGGGGGGCTGGGCATGTGCAAAGAGATCGGGTGGGGGTAGTAAGAGAGGAAGCAAGAGAAACTGAGGAAGCCAGACACCTTTTAAACAACCTGCTTTCCATTCCCAGCAGAGTGAGAACTCACTCAGCCCCACAGGAGAACATTAATCTATTTGTGAGAGATCTACCTCCATGATCTAAACACCTCCCAATAGGCTCCACCTTCCAACACTGCCCATACCAGGGGCCAAATTTAAAACCACATCCAAATCATATCACGACCCAAGAAAATAAGTGTGATTACAGTTACAGCTCAAATTTTTGTTAAAATATCTTTTCACATGTACACTTATAACCCACTTTGTACCCAAAATGACTTACAGGGATACACAAACGAGGTTATTTGAAACAACGTAAAGTGGGAATGAGAGGAAAATAAAAATTGGGATGTAAAATAGAGCCAGGAATTAAATATACACTTTAACCTACATTCTTGCTAGGGGCGCTACACAAAATACGTTTCTAGAGCCAGATGATGTGGTGTGCATTCCAAAACAAATTTATTTGCCTGTGAAGGTGGGGGTGTAATTTAAAAGGCCATGAAAACTCTCGAAAGAGAAAATACTACTTTTCAGCATTGGCAAGTTCTGGTAGGTTTTTTTTTTTTTCCCTCAAGATATTTTTCTCCATTTATATTGCCTCTCAATATGAAAATATGCATTGGGTTGAACAAAAAACAAACAGCACCAAAACATACTTCGTCTCCCTCATTTCCCTAAACTCCCAAGAGGAAATTCCTTTTGTTTTGTTTCCAGAACATTTCCATCCGTGTACAAGCACTTTCTTTTTTAGCCCAAAGTGCCCTTGAACGTGGCTGACGCTCATTACCTTTTAGACAATTGAGACAAATTCTGGAGGTTCCCATCTTGAAGATTTACGTAAAGGCCACGCCTCCCGTTCTTAAACGCACCCTAATCGGTGCTGGAAGTGCGGCGAGGTTGGCCATTCCTCCGCTTGGAAGGGGACCCACGGCCGCCCAGGGACCAGGGGTGGAGTTGAACATCCCGCCTCTCCAGGGGAGCTATCTGCACTCGCTCACCACTGGCTGGCGCCACCCTTACCGGAAGTGGCCAAGCGAGGCCGGTCTCCTCCGTGCTGCTTCGTCTGGGACGCGGGGAAGTCATCATCTCCGGAAGTAGAAGCTAGTCACCGGAAGTGGCTCTCAGGGGCCGACCTGAGACCCAAGCTGCGGTCTGTGTTGTAGGGACGCCACTGCGGTTGGGTCGTGCTGATGAAAGCAGCCGATGGAGCCACCAGGCGGGAGCTGCGGAGCTTCCGCCCGCGCTTCCGACTTGCAGTCCGTCCCTGGGCTGTCTGCTCTTGGGCTAGTTAGCCGCTAAGTAGGGTCTAGTAGTACATTTAATTGAAAGCTCGCCTGATTTAGCTGTCCTAGACGAGCACTGCTTGTGCAAACGATGTGGCAGACATTTGTCATAAAATCAAGTTGCACCTGCAGCTCCCAAGTTTGAACGCAACTATATTTAAGGCATACATACATTAGACCAGAAATTGTATCCTTTGCAATTCAAGCTTTAGCCACCCACTAGAGATCGCCAGCGTGAGCCTCTATGAACACAGCAGGCTATTCAAAGCTTGGCAGTCATGAAAATATTTTAGTAAATGCGGGTTCGAGAAAGCACTGGAATCGGTGGACTTAGGGTTCAAAACTTTTCATCTGTTCCTCATCACATAAAACTAAGTTTTTAGAAGTTACGAGCTGTAGCTTCTGGTGAGTGAACAAGCCAGCAATGAAATCAGTGTTTCTTTCCCAGGCCAGAGGATCGGATGGCCTAACAATGATCTCCTGGGGAAGGTAGCCATTAAGGGACTAGCGATCTTTTCCCCCAAATTCTGCTTCCTTCCATGTCTCATCATTTTGTGATCAGCCCACTACAATTCTGTCTCCAAGTCCTGTCATTATGTCGTCTGAATCGTACCTTTTCCATACTCCCATTTTCTTGGTTCTGCCTTCAGCCTCCCATTGTAGCTGTCCTTTACAGCCCAGTCAGAGTAATCTTTCTCTTCACCATAGCACTTCCCGTTTGCCTAACCTTCCCAAACCAGCTTCCCGAACCAGTATTCCCTCTGCTTGGACCAATTTCCCACTGACAATCACATGAAGGCCAATTGACTCCATCTGCTCCCATAATAGTTTGCACTTGTTACTAAGTCAAACACAAAAATTAAGTGCATGGCTTCCATTTTAATCTATACAATCCTCAGGTAGGCACTTTCACCTAAATTTTAAAGATGAGGAAATTGGGACTAAAAGTCACACAGGTATTGGGTGGAGACCAAACATTTAGTCTTTAATTCATCATTAACTACTGACCACTTATTGTGGGATCCTTGAATTCAGGTTCCATATTAAAAGTCCTCTATGGGCTCTAATGGAGAACCTTTACTTTTTTGAGACTGAGTTTCACTCTTGTTAGGGTGGAATGGCAGGCTAGAGTGCAATGGCACGATCTCGGCTCACCGTGACCTACGCCTCCTGGGTTCAAGAGATTCTCCTGGCTTAGCCTCCCAAGTAGCTGGGATTACAGGCATGTGGCACCACGCCCGGCTAATTTTGTGTCTTTAGTAGAGACAAGATTTCTCCAGGTTGGTTAGGCTGGTCTGGAGAGTCCCTATTTCTAACCTCCTCCAGCACAACAGAAGATACAAGCCAAATGATACATTTGCTTAAAATTGTCCAGCTGAATCAAGGTTTCACTACTGCTTGTAATTCTATCCTATTCTTGTGTAAGCCAATTCAGTGTTTCTCTGTGCCTTGTATTTGATCCCCAACATCCTCTAAAGGTTATCCTGACAGATATGTCCCATAGACAACCATGGTTCTCGGCTTATGCATATTATGACCCCACAGAAAACCTCCACTAACTAAAACCCAGGAGTCTAAGCGCCGTCTTATTTGCCTAATTTTAGACTGCCTTATTTTGGGTCAAAAAAAGTTCAAAATCACAAGAAGAATCATAAAACGGTAGCAAATTATAATTTACCCTAAGATCTATGAGGATCTTATTTGTAAACATGCATTAGTCACCATCAGTTTTCCAACGGCAAGAGACACAAATCCTAGAAAAACTTATTTCAATTTCTGGTCTTCAGGATTTCCAAATTTTCTCGATACATTTCAGACTAGAAGAAAAATTAACCATCTCAAACCCACTTTGACATACAGAAAAGCCCTGGCATATTGAAATTGCAGATTGCTGGACCCCCATCTCCAGACTCTAATTCATCACATTCAAAATATAACAAGAATTTCGATCAAGATTAAGGAGCCATGGCCGGGTGTGGTGGCTCACACCTATAATCCCAGGACTTTTGGAGGCCAAGGTGGACAGATCACTTGAGGTTAGGAGTTAAGAGACCAGCATGGCCCACATGGTGAAACCCCAGCTCTACTGAAAATACAAAAATTAGTTGGGCATGGTAGCAGGTGCCTGTAATCCCAGTTAGTCAGGAAGCTGACACAGGAAAATTGCTTGAACCTAGGAGCCGAGATCATGCCACTGCATTCCAGCCTGGCAAGAGAGAGACTCCGTTTAAAAAAAAGGGGGGCCAAGAGGAAAAACCTTGGGCCGAGGAATTAAGTCCTAAAGGACCACCTCATTGCTATCACACTGGCCCTCTTTAGAATGTGAACCATTAAAAATGGAATCTTTCCTTTTGAGACCCATCGAACAATTAGGGTACATTCTCCCATTCACTGTAAAATTCAGAATACAATACATGCAGACCTTTCAGTGATCAACAGGTATCATTCTGACTTTATAAACAGAAATGTTTCACTGGCCAATGCCTGTGTTGGTCTTATCTTTACCATATACTTTCTGAAGGAAGTCAGCAGAGGAACCCATGTCTTCATACCCTAAGTACTAGAACCTGGGCTCCCAATGCACACAGGATGTAGAGATGCCACTGAAGAACCTATACTCACACCACCAAGAAAAATTAGTCAGCATTTAATGAATCTCCCTCCACGTGGCTTCAAGCCACCAGGACACAGGCCCCCCCAACACCCTTAATCTTCTCCTCAGCTCTTCTGCTGAAGAATTTGGCCTTCACGATGACAGGCTGCTTTGGGAGCTTTCCCTTTCCCAGAACTTTGTAGTAGCCCTGGAAGAACAGAGAAAAAAGTTTACAATACACTGTAGCAGGTACCTACTGCGTGATGGGTATGAGGAAAGACTGCCAGCCCACTTTCTAAATCCCTAGGCAGGGTATGTATGTTTCTGATCTGGGCACTAACGGGGGCACCAACTGCCCCCACCAGTGAATCAAGACCAGAAGATTCTCTTCGAGTACTCTAGCACACCAGGACAAGAGTTGTGTCAGGATGTGACTCTAGTCTCGGCAAAGCATAAGCCTCCTCCTGCTCAAAAACCCCCTGCTAAGCAAAAGAAGACAACCACCTTCCTGACCACTAAAACTACTCAATGGACATTAAATAGGCTGGGAAGTCAATTTAAAGCGCCCCTAGGGTTCTGGCCTCTTAAGATTACCTCCATATTCATGAGAGTTAAGACTAACACAGGGACCAGAACCCCCCACCAAGGACAAACAAAATATATCTGTTTTGGGGGAGAATCTCTTCAGATAATGTACAGCACTGAGTATCGATGGAACGTATTAGTATTCTATTATCTGGGGAACATGAAGGGCCAAGAGCTGTGCTCGATCAGAACCACCTATAGTTCAAGCACAAAATGCAAACCTGATACAACCTGGGCAGTGACAGTAGGCACTGTTACTGACAGGGAAATACCTATGATAATTCTACCACAGGAAGAATCGACGTCTGGTAGGTAACTGGGAAGTACAGGTTTTAAGTGGATTAGATTAAGCCAGAGTTTTTGTAAGGGAAGGTATGGAAGTATAGAAAAACATCCAATTAACTTACCGATCGCACCACATCAATGATGGGAGCAGCCCCAGTCTTATTTTTAGCAGCATTCACCCGTGTCTGCTCACTGACCAAAGTCCACAATTTGTCAAGGTTGACAGTTGGGCAGAAGCTCTGGTTCCTCTTTAAGTGGTAATGCCTCATACCAACTTTCCCAAAGTAGCCTGGGTGGCTAGGAAGAGATAACAACCACCTTCATACACACTCCAATTAAGATGCTATGTTTATCATCTTTATAGTTACCTCCCCCATTACAGTGTAAATTGTTCACTGATGTAGAGCAGTGTCAGGCACATGATACATCTGTTGACTTAAACAACGGTTTTAAAAACCACCAAAGACTATCATGAGGAAAAGGCTAGTCTTATTTCCTGGAACCAGGATAAACCACTGACAATGTTAGAGGCAGGGCTGAGACTAAAATTCAAGCCACATAACAGCACTCTATGGAAAATCTACATACTCCTATAATAAAGGTCTTCCGAATAGCCAAAATTGATCATCCACTAGTTTGTGAGTAGGTGAATGTGAAGCATGTCTCTAACCTGGTGACTGACTGTGCCACAAGGCCCACAGCCAGTGAATAAGATCAGCAGTTACTCTCCGAGGACTCTAGCACACTCAGGCAATAGCCGATACCCAAGCGTGACTCTAGCCTCGATGACAGGTTCTCAGTTCACACGAAGTGTTAACTTGGTAAAAAAACAGGAGTAGGCAAGGCTTGCTTCTAAACTTTTTGTTTAAGCCAGCCCTCTCTCTGCCCCTACCTCCCAAGCTGTGTCAAAAGCAGTCCAAGGACACTTACTATTTGTCGAAGTTGATCCGGTGGTGATGCAGACCACCAGCATTACCGCGGCCTCCGGGGTGCTTCCGGTGCTTGCCTGCAGGAATACAAAGCTACATGGGGCCGGTGTGATGGCTCATGCCTGTAATCCCAGCACTTTAGGAGGCCGAGGCGGGCGGATCACCTGAGGTTAGGAGTTCGAGACCAGCCTGGCCAACAGAGAAACCCCCGACTCTACTAAAAATAGAAAAACTAGCCGGACGTGGTGGCGCACACCTGTAATACCAGCTACTGAGGCAGGAGAATCGCTTGAGCCGAGATTTCGCCACTGCACTCCAGCCTGGGCGACAGTGATCAGTCTTTCCTCCCCGCCCCCCCCAAAAAAGCTACATGCACCACACAGCCTTCTCATGCCTCTCAATACTTCCTCGTACAAAAGCCGAGCGTTTCCCCAGACGTCTGTGTCCCGCTTACGCTGTTCCTACCCTACCGATGCCGGTTTCAGCAATGCGATTACTTCAGGATTCCGGGTGAAACATCTTTTCAGGTTCCACATCACAGCATTCCCACAGTACTCCACGTCTTCAACTAACCTAATACCGTGCCTGCTCAATTCCTATTACTCCACTGATGTGAAATTCCTTAGAACTGGACTACTACAGGATCCTCAGAAAAAAATCAACAGCTGTCCAACTTGACCCCACAAAAAGGTCTTATTCTTATAGGCTACCGATCTCCAGACTAGCTAAGCACCCGAAGAGAGCCCAAGGCCCACCCCGAGGGGAAGCCGGCACTCACCTATGCGGCCGTGACCGTGGCTCACGTGGCCCCGAAGTTTCCGGGTCTTCCTCAGTCTGGATGGCTGTGTGGAAAAAGCTTGGTGGTAAGGCCTAAGGAATTAGGGGCAGGGGGCGATGCCTGCCAGCTGTGAGATGGGCCTGTAAGCCTGTGAATCAAGGACCCAACTAATTGAGCGTTCGGTAAAGTTGAGGGTACCGATCGGCCTAGGGCCGTGCTCACCACGGTAGCGCCGGAGGCCGCGTGTCCTAGAGATCTGCACCGCGGGCCTAACAGACGGCTCCGGGAGCCCCGCCCCGCGCCCGCGCCCGCGCCGGCCACCCTGCCCTGCAGGCGGCCATGCGCAGCCTGGAAGCCCCGACCATGGTAGGGAGTGGATGACTACGGGCAATGGGAATGAGCTTAGGAGTCCCCGCCGGCAAGGAAGAGGAGGCAAGAAGCGAAACACCTACCATGTCGGCAGCCTAGACGAAAAAGGAAGGCCTTCGCCAAGTCTCGCGAGGTATCGGGCACGGGGGGCGGGGCCAAGTGCCTCACTTCCGGTCACAGAGGCCGGGCTTCGGGCGGGGCCTCTTGGTCTCGCGGGATTGCGCGTCTCCTAGTCGCCTCCTCTGGGTGGTGATACCCTTCACAGAATCTTGTGGTGGAGGTGAACGGTCTCGGTGAAGCCGGCTGTGACAGGCTCGGAAGACGAGAACTGTTGAAGAATCGGGGCTAGGTGTGCTGTACTGCACGCCGCCCATGCCTGCTTGAGCCGGCCCCTTTTCTGGCGCCTGGGCCAGGGAACCGCCTAAGCCGACCCTAAGGGCCTCGGTATCAAGCTCCTCACCAAATGCGCCAGCCCTGAGCCGCCCCTCGCGCCTCCCCAGTTCTTAGTGGTTTGCTCGGGGCTGGTGATAGTGGCGGCTGGTTTGTCTCCCGGCCGCAGTGCGGAACCGCGAGGCCCTGTTTAATCCTCAGTATGGCCACCTGGTGTCTCGCTCCGTTTTCTGAAGCTCGGGCGGCTCCCGAAATGCCTCCTCCCGCTCACACTCCTGAGTGGGCACTCCGGCTTCCTTTCTCTTTTGCCCTTCTGCTATCATTTGGTTGTCCTCTCAGGTTTGAGCAACTTAAATCGGTTCAGGGACTTAGATGCCTGGTTGCTTTATGGTTCTTTTAATGCAGATATTGTAAATACTTTTTCTAAATGCCACATTTAGGCCAGGCGCGGTGGCTTACACCTGTAGTCCCAACACTTTCGGAGGTCGAGGCGCGAGGATTGCTTGAGGCGAGTAGTTCAACAACAGCCTGGGCAACATAGTGAGACCCTTGTCTCTACATACAAAAGTAAATAAGTAAAAATAAATGCTGTTTTTGAATTTTCTCCAGAATCTACATAACACGCCTGTGACCCTTTCCTGGACACAATGCAGACATAGTTGCTCGCTTCCCCACCTGTACCACCATACAATCTAGTACAGCCCTTATGTAATTTATTGACCTACGTTTGTCTTCCCTACTAGACCTAATTCCTTATGTGGTCAAGGACGGTTTTCTTTTATCCACACTCAACTAGTGATTGTTGAGTGAATAAATGAACTTCCCCTCACCTGCCTGTCTTCGCTAATAGCAGCGTGTCTTCTCTCTTAAGTCGGTTACTTCAGCCAGTGTTCAAGATCCCATCCCCTCGCTAATCTATTAATAGATCCCATGGGAAAAATGAAATAAATTTTTAAACTCCCACCCCCTCAGTTATTCCCTGTGTGTATGTGTGAGCGTGAGTGTGTATTTATTTATTTTTATTTCTCTTGCCCCCTTCAGCTAAAATATAAAAATATCCAAAATTCTGGCCGGGCGCGGTGGCTCACGCCTGTAATCCCAGCACTTTGGAAGGCCAACGCGGGCGGATTACGAGGTCAGGAGATCGAGACCATCCTGACTAACACGGTGAAACCCCGTCTCTACTAAAAATACAAAAAATTAGCCGGGCGAGGTGGCGGGCGCCTGTAGTCCCAGCTACTCGGGAGGCTGAGGCAGGAGAATGGCGTAAACCGGGAAGGTGGAGCTTGCAGTGAGCCGAGATGACGCCACTGCACTCCAGCCTGGGTGACAGAGCCAGACTCGATCTCAAAAAAAAAAAAAAAAAAAAATCCAAAATTCTCCCATGTCCTTGCCCTTTCCTTTACAGCCAAGCTCCCCAAAAGAGTAGTCTACAAATCCTGCCCATTTGCACCTTCCCATCCATTGTTCTCTGCAATGTAGCTCACAGCCTGTGACTGCAATGAAATTGCTCTTACTAATGCCATTAATGAACCAATTGCCAAATTGGACTCTTCCTATTCTTGATACCACTTGTTCTTTCTGTTGTACTTTAATCTGTTGACGTCTTTTCCTAGAGAAAGTCTTGCCTTCCTCCTACTCTTTGGTCACTTCTCAGTCTTCTTTTCAGATTCTTCCAGCGTTGTCCACCATTTAAATGTTGATGTTCCTCAGCCTTCTGTCCTTGTCCTTATGTTTTCACAGTATATGGTCTTCTTGGGTGGCTTCAATTCACATCCTTATTGCTGAGCTCCACATCCATATGGTCACTTAATTACTGGTTAGTATTCCTTGGACATTCTACAGACAAAGTAAACATATCCAAAGAACTCAATCTTCACTGCTCACTGGTGCCTTCTCCTTTATTCTCTGTCTTGGTGAGTAGCACCATTGTCCACCTAGATAATGAAAATTGTCCCCAAACCTTCTCCTCTTCTGCTGCACTGTCACCCTATCCTTTTGTTTCTGTTCTCTCTCTCCAATGTACTTCCTCTGTTTAAGCCTTAGTGCCCCTGCCTTCATTCAGGCCCGCATCATATCTCTTATCTGGAGTTTACAACACCTTCCTTTGTTCACTCTGCCTGCCTTCTAACCCTGCTCCAATCTCTGTATCCTTCACATCTCCACCAGGTTAGTATTCCAAAAACATGACTCCCATTCTTTTACTTACTTGATCAAAAAGTTCAATAGCTCCTTATGACCAACAGAATATAGCCCACTTGCCTTTCCAACCTTACCTCAGCCTCTCCCTTACACAAGCTTTCTACTGCAGCCATGTTTGGTATATCCCATCTGCATTTTTGCCTTTGCTCATGCTGTTTCCCATCCCGGAGTGCCTATCCTCTTCCTGACCATGTGTCCTGAATCTTCCTCAACCTTTAAGGTCCACGTTATATTCTGTTTCTTCCCAGAACACTTCAGTCTACAAGGATAACAACCAACATTTTCAGAGCACTTGGCAGTTTACAAAATGCATCTGCCTGAAGGTACAGCACTACCAGCCTCATTTTATGCATGTGAAAACTGAAGCACAGAAGAATTGGGTAACTTGTCAGACACTGCATAGGTGGTCAGCTACAGAGCCTGGGCGTAGCCTTTAGTCTTCTCTCTCCAGATCTCCTGCTTTTACCTCAGTGACCAGTCCCTCTCTGACCTCACAGCATTATGGTCTTCATCCCTCCATCAACCTTAATCACATACTGCATGTGACCAGTAGGAAGAGGGGTCTTGAGAGTAGGAGGTGAGATCAAAGAAGAGATCATCCTCTATTTGACATCAAAACTGGCCAGTAAGTGCACAAGAAATGAGCTGGGTTACCTGGAACCTAACCTTGGGAAGATGATCTGTCAATGCAGGTAAGCTGGGCAGAGCCTTGGGAATGGAAGGGAACCATCAGGGATATTAGAGCTGGGGCCTGCAATGAGGACCACCACTGCAAGGAGTTGGGGTAGGGTTCTAGGTGCTGAGACACTCCTCCTGGATAGTTCGCCAGGTTCCTTGGTTATGGAGGAGCTACATCCTGTCCCTCAGGCCACCCGGCTGAACAGAAGACCTCCCAGAGTGGACCCAGCACTCCCCGTTGGGTTCTGTGCTCACCTAACATTCTTCTTATCAATGGTTTGATCTGGTTGTAGAGGGAGTACCCTGGGTAGTTATCTGGCTCTATCCAGTTTTCTATCCAGCTCCCTCTCCTTCAAAAGGCAACCACATGACTTAAACACACAACTCATGTGGGGTTTGTTCAGTGTGTGTCACTTTTCCTAGGTGGACAGAGGTCTGAGAGAGCAGACAAAGCTGAGTTCTCTGTCTGCAAAGTGGAGTAGCAGCCAGATATTTGGCATTAGGGGACCTGTCCCTCCCAACTAGGCACATGGGACATGACCTTTGGCCATGACTCCTGAGGGGTGTCCTTCTCTGTGACATCTCTTCTGAAGTACAGCATAGCTTTGTGACATCTCAGGCATCTGGGCTTCCTCAGAGTGTGAGGGCCTCAGAAAATACCTCTGAAATGAATGGAAGAGATGATACCAGGCAGCATCCTGGTGAAGCAGGCAAGTGTGCTGATTTTTTGCTGCGCCGGGCCTCTCTCCAGGTGGCCTTGGGAACACATCATCACCCTGAAGAAGGCCCTGGTGATCCCTCTTCCTTTCTCTCTTTGCTGGGTTCCTGAATTCGACATCAGTCCTTCAGATAGCAGCAACATCCTGGATGGATCCAGCTCTGTTTTCTTGCTCTCCATCTTTAGATATGGACATTTGGAAATACTATGTTTGTTTTCTCTTTTAAGTAGAACACTGTTAATCAAGATGGGAAGAAGCAGTGTTTCTGCTTTTTTTCCAAGTGAGAATTAGAGAAAAACTCAGAAATCCCAATTTATTTCAGAAAGACTTGAAAAAGTATACATAATAGATAGTACAACAGTAAAAAAAATTCTGAAAAAAATTTAAGTATAAGCAACTCAAATCATTCCACCCTATGGTGCCGTTTTCTGAGTATTACCTTTCAACCCTTGTATACGTGGAGACATAGCTGTCTGCAAAGTTGATGATCATAGTATACAAATCCTTTTGTATTTTGCTTTTTATTTAATACCATGGCAGTTTTTCGTATCACTAACCAGTCTTCATGATTATTTTTAACAGCTGAAGAGTAATTTATTTTCAGCATATACTATCATTTATTAAGCCACTTTCTTATGTGTTTTGTTTTTTAAAAAAATTCTTACTGTATTCTTTGCTGTTAGAGACAATGATGGAATGAGCATTTGTATATAATATTTTCTTCTCCTGTTGAATAACTTGTCTAGGATAAATTCCCAGGAGTGAGACTGCTGGATTATATGGTATGAACATTTTTGTGATTCATTTTATGTTACTATATATTTTTTCCAAAAGGATTGTGCCAATTTATTCACCAGCAATATGTACAGTTTCCAGTTTCATTTTAACCTCCCTAGCCTTGGGGGTTTTTGTTTGCCTTTATCAGTAGTTTTTGATATATGGCATTTAGGGGAAATCCATAAGATCAGGCGGGGTTTTCTTCAGCACAAAGTAAAAATAATCTAATTGGAAGATTAGGGATTTTTAGGAGTCTTTCTTTCCGGTGTTGGATAGATTGTTCTACATGGCAATTATATTCCTAAAGCTTTGTCGGAAACTAGGGTGGAAAACCGTGCTGCCATTAAACTCAGAGTAACAAAACATGAAAAGAGAAATTCTAGAGTCTTTGAGAACAGTTTATACAATAGCAGAAAAAAGAAGTTACGTATTTGGGTTTTCATTTAATTTCAGAGGATAAAATTAATGGAAAGAACACAGAAACTTGGGTTCATTGCCTAGTTCTGTTGTTGTTGTTGTTGTTGTTTTTAAAGATAGGGTCTTGTATGTGGCCCAGGCTGGTCTCAAACTGCTAGCCTCAAGCAGCCCTCCTACCTCGACCTCCCAAAGCACTGGGATTACAGGCGTGACCATCACACCCAGTCTCCTAGTTCTGTTTTTACTAACTGAATTGTATTGAACAAATAGCATATTCTCTTTGAATCTGTTTTCTTGTCTGTATAATGAAAAAATGATGAGATTAATTCATTCATTTTATAAATATTAATTGAGTGTATACTGTGTTCCTGCACTAGGTGTCAGGCAAGTGAAGGGCAGGTACAATTGTGAATAGGGAAGGGCAAAAGTCCTTCCCTAAGACTATGTCTAAGACATACATTAAACAAGCAAACAAATAATGTATCATATATAACACAGCCTAGCAAAGAGTAGCTACTCTCATTACCTACTCTTTCTCCCTAAAATGAGTGTTATTTTTATGATAATTTGTTCTGTACCCCTCATGCAAACTATCTTTGAAATTCTTATTGCCAGTGTGATGTGGAATGACTTGTTCCGTCATTCCTTGGCAAGCTTAAGGTACTCCAGTCAGTATTTTCCTTTTCTTAAATACAGATGTGGTAAGATGTTAAAAGGAGGTGGTTTGTGACAAGGTAATGTCTTAAAATTTAACTTTTTACCAACATTTTAAAATTTAAATAAAAATAAGAATTTCTGGGGTTTTGGAAAACTAAGATTTGGAGACACTAGACCCACATTCTTTTAAGTAAAGCACTTTATTCATATAGATTGCCCAGTCCCTGTAGGCATTTGAATTTACTATCTTGGTGTAAGTATAGTCTTCCAAACTCTGTCCCCTCCACTCTTCTAGGTCAGGGGAGATAAGAAGGAGAGGGAAGAACTAATTTATGATGAAAGCAGCCACAGAAAGGGGGCAGAAATGGGGTCATTTGACCCTTCCTCTTCTCAAATCAGAAACTCATTGTGTGAATGTGCCTTTAAATTAAACTTTTACTTTCATGGAGTAACTTCAATGGCTTTCTAAGACATAAATGAGATGCTTGCTTCTTTATATTCTTACCCTGTGTAGTACTTGCTCGTGGTGGAAAGCCATGATACCTCCCTGAATTCCCAGAATTGTGATGCAAGGTCTAATGCAGTAGTTCTCAAAGTGTGATCTGTAGACCCTATGGGGTAGGGGGTCCCTGAGATCATTTCAGGGGGTCCACAGGTCAAAACAATTTTAATAATAAAGCTAACGTGTTATTTGATCTTTTCACTGGTTGACATTTGCACTGATGCCAAAGCAATGTTGCATAAAACTGCTGATGTTTTGGGCACCGAACTGGAACAAAACATTATATTCTTTACCACTAGGCATCTGCCGGTGGTGGTAGTAGTAGTAGTAGTAGTAGTAGTAGTAGTAGTAGTAGTAAACATTATATTCTTTACCACTAGGCATCTGCCGGTAGTAGTAGTAGTAGTAGTAGTAGTAGTAGTAGTAGTAGTAGTAGAAGAAGAAGGAGGAGGAAGAGGAAGAGAGTTTACCTGAAGAATGTCCATCAATGATGAAGTGGTAACAATTTTTATTAAATCTCAATCTTAAATTCTGAAGTACTTTTTTAGATTTCTTTTTGATATTCTGTGTGAAGAAAAAGTGTTCCTGCTACATATCAAAGTGAGAAACTGTGCTTGTGCTATTGAGTTGCAAGTTAAACTAGCCTTTTAAAAAATGAAACATCACAGACAGGTGTGGTGGCTGACACCTGTAAACTTTGGGAGGCCGAGGCAGGTGAATCACGAGGTCTGGAGATCGAGACCATCCTGGTCAACATGGTAAAACCCCGTCTCTACTAAAAATACAGAAATTACCTGGGCGTGGTGGTGTATGCTTGTAATCCTAGCTACTTAGGAGGCTGAGGCAGGAGAATCACTTGAACCAGGGAGTCGGAGGTTGCAGTGAACCAAGATCACACCACTGCACTCCAGCCTGATGACAGGGCGAGACTCCATCTAATAAATAAATAAATAAATAAAAATAAATAAAAAATGAAACATCAGTATTACACGAAAGGACAACTGGCAGGCGGGGCACGGTGGCTCATGCCTATAATCCCAGCACTTTGGGAGGCCAAGGCGGGTAGATCACCTGAGGTCGGGAGTTCAAGATCAACCTGACCAACATGGAGAAATCATGTCTCTACTAAAAATACAAAATTAGCAGGGTGTGGCAGTGCATGCTTGTAATCCCAGCTGCTTGGGAGGCTGACGCAGGAGAATCACTTGAACCTGGGAGGCGGAGGTTGCAGTGAGCGAAAATCATGCCATTGCACACTCCAGCCTGGGCAACAAGAGCAAAACTCTTATCTCAAAAAACAACAACAACAACAACAACAACAAAAAACAATAACTGGCAGACAAACTGTGGTTAATCAGACATGGGAATTTGTCAGATATTTTCTCAAAAGTGAAATGACAGTATTTGTTGCCAATGATAAAATTCAAGCGTTCAAGCACAAGTTAGAATTCTGGTACAGTTTTTGCTGCCTCCCTGAGTTTGGCAGCTTCTCAATACTTAAAGAAATTTCTGATGAGATTAGAGGTGATTCTAAAGAATGTGATTTTTTTGTTATTGTGTAATGAAATGTGTCGATATTTGGAACATCTGCTTAAGTCATTGAACTGGTATTTTCCAAATGACCAATGCTTGGTGTTAAAAAATTATGCCTGGGGAAAAGAGTAATTCAAAGAGCAAGATCAGCAGATTTTAATATAACAGAAATAGAAAAGTTCGGTTCAGAGTCTACGTTATAAATAACATTTAAGAAACTACTACCACTTGTTGAATTTTGGTGTGGTATCAAAGAATATCCACAATTACCTGATAAGGCTATTAAAGTACTCCTATCTTTTCCAGCTATATGTCTGTGTGAGACTGGATTTTCCTCATATACTATAAACAAAAGAACATATAACAGATTGACTGCAGAAGCAGGTATGGGAATCCAGCCGTCTTCTATTAAGCCAGATGTTAAAGAGTTTGGCACATACGAGAAACAGTGTGACTCTTCTCATTAAATTAATTTTTATGAAAGAAGTTAATTTTGTTTTAGGCTGGGTGCCGCTTGCTCACGCCTATAATCCCAGCACTTTGGGAGGCCAATGTGGAGGATCACTTGAGGCCAGGAGTTTGAGACCAGCTTGGGCTACATAGCAAGACCTGGTCTCTACAAAAATAAAAATAAAAATAAAAATAAAAATAAAATAGTTGGGTGTGGTGGCACATGCCTGCAGTGCTAGCTGCCTAGGAGGCTGAAGCAAGAAGTTTGCTTGAGCTCAGAAGTTTGAGGCTGCAGTGAACTTCGCACGACTGCCCTCCAGCCTAGGCAACAGAGCAAAACCCTGTCTTAAAAAATAAATATATAAATAAATAAAAGGAAAAAAAAGAAATAGTTATTTTTTCCTATAAAGTATGTTATTCGTGTTAACATATAGCAGGTTTATTATGTTATGAAAATTAGTGTTTTAAAATTTTCTCAGCTTTAACTTCTAATGTGGTAAATAGCAATAGATATAACTCACATAAATAAACTCTCTTTGGAGTCTTCAATAAGTAAACATATGTAAAGGGGTTCCCAAGACCAAAAAGTTTGAGAACTACCGGCCCAACGAAAGAAACTCAGGCATACTTGAACTTCTAATAGAGACTGTCCTTGTCTCTAATCATGCTGCTGCTATGGCTGTTTTCTGCTAAATAATTCCCAGAAGGAATTAGAAGTGCACATCTATCTATGGCTTTATGTAGTGGCATCTTTCTGGACCCCAGGCAACCTAGCCTCTCCCAGCCCCATCACCCTTCCTCCTTCCTGAAGGCTTGTCTCCTAAAGACTTCATACTGGGGTGAAATTTTTCTCAAACTTGCATAATTACCGAGACCCAGATTTGAATTAAATGATTTGTATTTTGTTTCTTAAATAAGTACAAATATAAAACTAGGTACAACTTCCTTTGGCCTTTAGTTTTTATACAACTATAAAACTGAATACAGTTTATAAATTATAAAAAACTATAAAGTCATCAAATTAATAATATTAATTTCACATGTACTTGATGTTTTTCTAAAGTAAACTATCATTAAGACTTAAATGTGGTGCTCACTCTTGTAGCTAAGTTCAGCAAACATATGCCACAATGATGATGGCTCAATTTTCCCACTTCCTTTCTCTGTTCCAAGTACTGTAAAACATGCATCATTTTGTGCCACAATGTCGTTTAGACTTCAAGTGGCAAGAATACATTATTTGTGTATTAAGTCTGCTCCTCTCTCAGCTCATTAACCTGAGACAAGTAAAACTGCCTGGTGTGTACTAGATCCTAGGCTCTTAACACTACCCCCAAAATCATATTGTGTTAGATATGTAAATAATCCAGACTATACTTTTTAAAACTTTATTATCACAATGAAACACTCGTTTTAAAAAATTAGAGGACAGAACTCATGAAAATATGTGTGTGGACCTCAGCTTGAGAACATTTCACTAATTAAGAGTGTGGGCCAAGTGTGGTGGCTCACACTTGTAATTCCAGCACTTTGGGAGGCCAAGGCAGGCAGATCACTTGAGTCTAGGAGTTTGAGACCAGCCTGGGCAACATGGTGAAACTCTGTCTACTAAAAATACAAAAAATTAGCCACGTGTGGTGGCATGCACCTGTCATCCCAGTTACCTGTGAGTCTGAGGTGGGATGAGGTGGGAGGATCACTTGAGCCTGGGGAAGTCAAGGCTGCAGTGAGCTGTGACTGTGCCACTGCACTCTAGCGTGGGCCACAGAGTGAGACCCTGTCTCAAAAAAAAAAAAAAAAAAAAAGGCTGGAGTCCCGAATCAGACTGACTTGGATTTGAATTTGGACTCTGCCATTTGCCATCTGTTTTTGTGCATGACCCAACCTCTCTAAGCCTCTTTCCTCAGCCTGTCCCTCTTGGTTTTATTTAATTTGTAAAAGTGTCTTAACCCCTTTGAAATACAGTATGTAAAGTGCCTGTCATAAACTTGTCAATAATGCAGTTTTCTTCCTTTTTCCAAAATTAAAACTTAGGTCAAGCTTGCCTACCAATAAGGAGAGGCACAGGTCTGGGACACTTTTGAAGGGTTTGTTTGCCTTCAAACAAAAGCAGACACCTCCAGACTTTGTTTTCCACGGCAGAGATGGCTGGACTCTCTTTTTGGTCCCAGGTGAGGAACTGTGGCTGAGGCATGAGCCTCCAGCTCTGGGGAGGAACATGGCCTGGACTTTAGAGGCCTTGTTCTCCGAGGCCCCTCTGGCCTGTACAAGATTTTTTTCTGCCCAAAAGAAATAGATCACTCTGCTTTGTGCTTCACTTACAGGGAGTGGAGCTGGCTCACTCTACACGCTGCTTCTCACCTTAGCATATCAGTGGAAAAGCCCTGGTTCTGGGCATAGGCATGGCTGTGGACATGGGCATGAGCTTTATGGGGCTGCCATTAGTTGGCCAGAAACCCTGCCCTAAGAGTGGACAGATTGAGGCCGTGATAATGACCTGGTCATTGTGCCCTCACTACCTGCCAGGTGTGGGCCCTCGTCTCCTATCCTGCCAGCATTTGCTCTGTAAGGACTGCTTCCAGGGCTTGATACAGGATCTAGGGCAGATTGCCAAGGCTCATGAGACTGTTGCAGATGGTAAGTACAAAGGACCACAAGTTCACCTCCCACTACATAACAGGTCTCTTCCTGTTTCATAGGAACTGAATTTCAGGTGTAGAAAGAATCAGAATTTAAATGCCCAAGGGACACTCATTGCTGAAAGCAATCTTTGGGGGAATCTGTGAGACAGAGCGAATCCTCTTGATGCCTAATATATCTGTTTTGTAAGCTGGAACTTTTCATGTTTGGGATTTCCTTAAATTGGTGGCAGACTAAGAAGCCTGGGAAGGTTTTGATTCAAAGTTTGGCTGCCTTCCCAGATGGAGAGGAGGTGTTCTGACTCACTAAAACTCCAAGGCAGAGAGAGAATGACTGGCCTCCTAGGATTAGTCAGGAACAGATTTTGAATAGAATCACACTGACTAGTGAACTATTCAGTATTTAAGCTGCTGCCCAGCAGGGAGGAGCCTGTGTCTTGCTCCAGAATGTCACGTTTCCTAGGAAACAGTCTCATTGGGAACTGTGCAGTCACTGGAGATGGGAACCGCGTGCCTTCATTTTACTATTCTAGCACAGGACATGTCACAGAGGCACAGTGAGTATCCATTGAATGAAATTATGCAGTGAGAAAGTCAAATAAGTTAGCAACACTTAGAAATATCGTGTTGATCTTTTCTGTTTGTTTTGTTCTCTGCAGTATTTCCCAAGTGATTTGAAACATGAATCTAGGCTCTCTGTGAGGCATTATAGCACTAGTTAAAAATGGGGACTTCCAAAGTGCTGGGATGACAGGCGTGAGCCACCGCACCTGGCCCACACTCTTAATTAGTGAAATGTTCTCAAGCTGGTCCACACACATATTTTCATGAGTTCTGTCCAATAATTTTTTAAAACGAGTGTTTCATTGTGATAATAAAGTTTTAAAAAGTGTAGTCTGGATTATCTACATATTTAAGCCCTCTGAACCCATGTGCAAGCTACCTTGCCTCTCAGAGTCTGCTGAGAGTTTGGAGTACAGGAGAGAGATGATCTATTTTGATTTTTTTACATTAATATATGATTTTTAAACATAAACTTAGTTTTTCCTTAATCTTAATTTTAATTAACAAATGTTATTCTCTTTATAAGTGGCATAAATTTTAACAATGCCATTTAAAGGGCCTTTGATTAATATGTGAACTTATTTACAAATTTTGTTAATATTGGCTTTTATAAAATAAAATGTAATTTATATTCTTTGTAAGTACTCCAGTTATCTAGCAAATAGGCATTCCTAATTACTTAAAGAACTCTTGAAAATCCAGTGAGTTAAATGTATAAATATGGTGAATCACAAATATATCTTAAAAGTTCCAGCATTATAGAAAACCAAATACTTCATGTACTCACTTATAAGTGGGAACTGAAGATTGAGTACATATGGACACAAAGATGGGGATAGCAGATACTGGGACCTACTTGAGGGTGGAGGGTGGGAGGAGAGTGAGGGTCAAAAAACTACATATCAGGCCTTGTGCGGTGGCTCATGCCTATAATCCTAGCACTTTGGGAGGCTGAGGTGGGCAGATCATCTGAGGTCAGGAGTTCGAGACTAGCCTGGGCAACATGGTGAAACCCCGTCTGTACTAAAAATGCAAAAATTAGCTGGACATGGTGGCACGTGCCTATAGTCCCAGCTACTTGGGAGGCTGAGGCATGAGAATCACTTGAACCCGGGAGGTGGAAGTTGCAATGAGCCAAGATCACACCACTGCATGCCAGCCTGGGTGACAGAGTGAGACTTTGTCTCAAAAAAATAAATAAAAACAAAACAAGACAAAACAAAAAACTACCCATCAGGTACTGTGATTATTACCTGGGTGATGAAATAATCTATACACCAAACCCCCCATGACACACAATGTACCTATATAACAAACCTAAGTATGTACCCCTGAACCTAAAATAAAACTTAAAAGAAACAAATGAGGTGGTCAGGTTTGGTTCAGTTCCAGTGCCGAAGGGCAGAGGAGAGGGTTGATTTCTGTGTTAGTGCCTCAGGTTTCATGCTGTGTTACTTAACAATCTCTGATCCTGGCCCCACAGCCGTTGGACAGACCTGGCGCCTGAGTGATAGGTGGCTGCCATTGGGGGCTGTGAATAAAATCCCAAAAAGAGGTTTTTTTTTGTTTTGTTTTGTTTTTTTGTTTGTTTGTTTGTTTTTTGAGACAGTGTCTCGCTCTGTCGCCCAGGCTGGAGTGCAGTGGTGCGATCTCGGCTCACTGCAGCCTCTGCCTCCTGAGGTCAAGTGATTCTTCTGCCTCAGCCTCCCAAATAGCTGGGGCTACAGGCACGTGCCACCACACCCAGCTAATTTTTGTATTTTTAGTAGAGACAGGGTTTCACCATGTTGGCCAGGCTGGTTTTGAACTCCTGACCTCAAGTGACCTGCCTGCCTCGGCCTCCCAAAGTGCTGGGATTACAGGCGTGAGCCACTGCACATGGTCCTAAAGGAGTTTTGTTAAAATCATGTTGGACAATGAGGATGCAAGGTATTTGGTACCATTGATTTCAGCAGTATTGACAGTATGAAGGATGGTGCCTGTGACTTTACCATAATTCTTCAGTAATGGTAAATAGCACTGTTGGTATTAGCAGCAATAGGAGATGGCAGTCTCAATACATCAACATAAGGCAGTCTGTGCTTTGGACCAAATGACATTGGGCCTCTGCAGCAGTGGTGGCACCTTTTGCTAGCTTTGGTGATGGTGCCCTTCCTGACTATAGGGATTTAAAGATAGTCACAATACTTTTCTGCCACCCATCCCACCAAGAGGTGAAGTCTATTTCTGTTTCCCTTGAATCTGTATTGGTCCTATGACTTACTTTAACCACTGGAATGTGGCAGAAATATTGCTGTGTAACTTCAAAGGCTGGGCCTCAGGAGATCTGCAATGTCTAAGTTTGCTGGTTGGAATATGCCATCTTGGAATCCAGTCTCCATGCTGTGAGTAACCCCAAGCAGTCACATGGAGAGTAGAACTGAGGTTTCTGCCTGACAACCAATACCAGTTGCTAGCCATGAGTGAGGCTGTTTTGGACTGGACCATATCCCAGATGACATCACTGAAGCACAAGAACTACTCAGTCAACCCATGAATCACTGAAAGTAATAAACTTCTGATGTTTTAAGCCATGAAAAAAAAGGTTCCAGCATTGTTGGGTTAATATCTATAATATAAAAAGAACTCCTACAACTCAACAATAAAAAAAAAAAGCCCTGATTTTAAAATGGGCAAAAGATTTGAATATACATTTCTCCAAAGATGAAGTACAAATAACCAATAAGCCCAAGAAAAAATACTCAACATCACTAATCACTAGGGAAATGCAAATCAAAACCATGATGAGAAACCACCTCATGCCTATTAGGATGGCTATCAAACAAACCAAAAAAATCCCAGAAAATAATAGATGTTGACAAGAATGTAGAGAAATTGGAATACTTGTGCACTGTTGGAGGGAATATAATACAGTGTGGCTGCTGTGGAAAATATGGTAGTTCCACAGAAAATTAAAAATCAAATTATCATATGATCCAGTAATTCCACTTTTGGATATATGCTTAAAAGAATTTAAAGTAGGGACTTGAAGAGAGATTTGTACACTCATGTTTCTAGCAGCATTATTTGCAGTAGCCAAAAGGTAGAAGTAACCCAAGTGTTAATCAACAAATGAATGGATAAACAAAATGTAGTATGTACATATAGTGGAATATTATTCAGCTTTAATAAGGAAGGAAGTTCTGACACATGCTACAACATGGATGAAGCTTTAGGACATTACGCTAAATGAGGTAAGCCTGTTATAAAAGGGCAAGTACTGTATGATTCCAGTTACGTGAGATATTTAGAGTAGTCAGCTTCATAGAGCTAGAAACTAGAAAGGTGATTTCTAGGGACTGGGGGAATGGGGAGTTGTCGTTTGATGGGTATAGAGTTTCAGTTTGCCCATTTTTTTAATGGGGTTATCATTTGTTATTGTCGAATTGTAGAAGTTCCTTACACATTCTGGATACCAATCTCTTATTAGATATACGATTTGCAAATATTTTCTCCCATCCCGTGAGTTGCTTTTTCATTCTGTTGATAGTGTCCTGGGATGCACAAAGTTTTAAATTTTCATGAAGTCCAACTTATCTATGTTTTTTATTGTTGTTGTCTGTGCTTTTGGTGTCACATTCAAGAAATCATTGCCAAATCCAATGTCATAAATATTTTCCCCTTTGTTTTCTTCTAGGAGTTTTATAGTTTTAGCTCTTAAGTTCAGGTCTTTGATCTCACTTAAGGTTTTTAACGTGAACGAATTATGCATGTGTCAAGGCTGTGTGACTCTCAAAGGAGAACATTAAATTCATATATATAGGCTGGGTGCTGTGGTGGCTCACGCCTGTAATCCCAGCACTTTGAGAGGCCAAGGCAGGTGGATCACCTGAGGTCAGGAGTTCAAGACCAGCCTGGCTAACATGGCGAAACCCTGTCTCTACTAAAAATACAAAAAAAAAGTTGCTGAGTTTGATGGCAGGTGCCAGTGGTGGCAGACACTAGCTACTCGGGAGACTCAGGCAGGAGAACCACTTGAACCCAGGAAGTGGAGGTTGCAGTGAGCTGAGATCGCGCCACTACACTCCAGCCTGGGCGACAGAGTGAGACTCCATCTGTCTCTCTCTATATATATGACAGTTACCTGGATCATAATATTTGTTGCCGAGTTATTCTAATTGCAATGAAGAATAAAAACCAAAAGCTTTGGTGTCAGTATATTTGGCCATCTGAGTGTCATTCCTGATCTGCCTGCCATTACTAGTTGTGTAAAAACCAAGAGGTTTTTTTTTTGCCTGTAAAATGGGGTTAATGGTGATAGTTACTAACTCATAGGACTGTTGTGAAGATTATATGAGGACATATACATAAAGCCTTCTGTACTATGCCTCATTTATAGAAAGTAAGAAATGTTAAAAAAAAAAAAGTGCTGTTATTAGAACTTAAGTAAATAGGGGAAAAAAGCCTGTTAGATGGAAACATGCTTAATTTGGAACCAGAGAGGCAATTTCTCATATAATATGTGTACTATGTGGCATCTTATATTCTTTTCTTTTTTTTTTTTTTGGGAGGCGGAGTTTTGCTCTTGTTGCCCAGATTGGAGTGCAATGGCGTGATCTTGGCTCACTGGAACCTCCGCCTCCCGGGTTCGAGCAATTCTCCTCCCTCAGCCTCCCGAGTAGCTAGAATTACAGGTGCCAACCACCATGCCCGGCTAATTTTTTTTATTTTTAGTAGAGACGGGATTTCGCCATATTGGCCAGGCTGGTCTGGAACCCCTGACCTCTGGTGATCCGCCCACCTCGGCCTCCCCAAGTGCGGGGATTACAGGAGTGAGCCACTGTGTCTGGCTTCTTATATTCTTTAGTAGGTCTGATGGTCTGGCTAGGCCATGGTTACCTTCCACATTTGCATTTATGGGTAAAAAGTTGAATAAACTTCCTCTTTTTTTATTTTTTTGAGATGGAGTCTTGCTCTGTTATCCAGGCTGGAGTGCAGTGGCGAGATCTTGGCTCACTGCAAGCTCTGCCTCCCGGGTTCGTGCCTTTCTCCTGCCTCAGCCTCCCGAGTAGCTGGAACTACAGGCGCCCGCCACCACACCTGGCTAATTTTTTTGTATTTTTAGTAGAGACAGGGTTTCACCATGTTAGCCAGGATGATCTCGATCTCCTGATTAATGATCTGCCCGCCTCGGCCTCCCAAAGTGCTGGGATTACAGGTGTGAGCCACCGCGTCTGGCCTAACTTCCTCTTTATTACTTGGAACTATTAAGAGGACCCTATGTGGTGTGGTATTTGTTGGTTTGTATGTCTGTCTCTCCCTCATGGATATTTATTAACTACTATGTGCCAGGCTGTATGGCATTTAGGGTACAGAGATGAAAAGACAGAGCCCTCCGGGCGTGGTGGCTCAAGCCTGTAATCCCAGCACTTTGGGAGGCCGAGACGGGCGGATCATGAGGTCAGGAGATTGAGACCATCCTGGCTAACCCAGTGAAACCCCGTGTCTACTAAAAAATACAAAAAATTAGCTGGGCGTGGTGGCAGGCGCCTGTAGTCCCAGCTACGTGGGAGGCTGAGGCAGGAGAATGGCGTGAACCCGGGAGGCGGAGCTTGCAGTGAGCTGAGATCCGGCCACTGCACTCCAGCCTGGGCCACGCAGCGAGACTCCGTCTCAAAAAAAAAAATAAAAATAAAAATAAAAAAAATAAAAAAAAGAAAAGACAGAGCCCTTGACTTCAAGGAGCTCATAGTCTATGAATGACACCCAAATAAACAGGTGATAATAATACAGTGAGGAGCAGATTGTTTAAAGTTCAAGTAAAGGATCAATAACTCTGGTAAGTTCTCCATGTACTAGGACTGGCAGATATCAGTTGCCCACTGAATATTTTCTGAAGGATCAAAAGAATGGCTCCCAAATCAGCTGTCTGATGAAAGGCAGAGCTGTCACCTATCACTGGCTAGTCTAGTGAAATACCCAATACCTAAACTTAGATTTCTGGTCTGTAGTTTGAGAAGCCATGTTTGGAGAGAGTTTTTACTTTCCGAAAACACAGGCTTTCTGGAAAGTTTATCCTCTTTCTGTGAATGTGGGCAGAAATCTTTTTTTTTTTTTTTTTTTTTAAAGTAAAATGTGGGAGCCGGTAGAGGGGTGGCAGGGGAGGCGGATAGAGGCTGAGGAATAAACAGTTTCCTAGCTTCAATGCCTGCAACCGGATGGAGCCACACTGCATGGGGCCGAGTTCATTTCTGTAAACGTGTTTCTCCTGCTTCCTGGGCAGAGCCGAGCAGTTGCTATGTTGAATGGAAGAAGGACTGTGCCTGGGCTCAGGGTCTGTCGATCTGGTTTTCGGCTCTAGTTCCTCAACAGAGCCTCCCCAGGCCTGTACTCCTGCTCTGGGGCTTGGAACTGAGGGGATGGCATGAGGTGGGCATCTTCCTATTCATCCAGATGGTGCCTCTCATGTCTGTAACCCTGCAACCCAACACAGAACATGATGCAGGAGAGGAGGTCTTAAGTGAATATTTATTGAATAAATGACTTAATTAATAAAGCCTGGGTAGAAGGCTTTTTTCACTTGTGATACAGTCCCTTTTTGTTCTTCAAGTGGGAGGTACAAAACACATTTATCAAGCACTTAACTGGTTGGCAGACACTGTAGAGGCATTATCTTTTGTAAACTCCACAGCAGCCTTATAAAGGGAGTATTAGTACTCCCATTTTATAGATGAAAAATATGGGGATTGGGATACTTATAGACAACTATTTGGGATATTTATTAACAACTACTGCCTGTTAAGGTCAAATTCAGGTTCACCTGTCTTCAAAGCTTGTGATCAACATCGTGGCACTTTGCTCAGGGGGAGAGTCCACACTCAGTTAGAATACCAAACTGATGAGGAGATTCCATGGAGAATCTTTGAAGAAAGAACAAACTCTGCAGCCTGAGCCAGCAAATATAAATATTTTTTAATTAAAAAAGTTTTTAACTGACATGTAAAACTATGTATTTACAGTGTACAACATGATGTTTTGAAGTATAAATACATTGCAGAATGACTAAATCTAGCCAGTTAACATACACATCACCTCACATAATTATCATTTTGGTGGTGAGAACACTTTACATCCATTCTGCTGGCATCTTTCAAGCATACAATATATTATTAACCACACTTATCATGCTGTACAATGAATCTCTTGAACTTATTCCTGCTATCTAACTTGGATTTTTGTATCCTTTGACCAACATCTCCCTAACTACCCTTGCCCCCTGCCAACGACTCTAGACCCTGGTAGCTGCTTTTATACTGTCCACTTTTATGAGATCAGTTTTTTTAGATTCCACATGAGTGAGCTTATACAGTATTTGTCTTTCTGTGCCTGGCTTATTTCACTTACAATGTGCTGTAGATACAACCATGTTGTCACAAATGACAGGTTTTCCTCTTCTTTTTTTTTTTTACTGGTTGAATAGTATAGTGTGTATATATATATATCACATTTTCTTTATCCATTCATCAGTAGACACAGGTTGATTCCCTGTCCTGGCTGTTGTGAATAATACAGCTATGAACATGGGAGTGCAGGTATGTCTCTGACATGCTGATTTCATTTTCTTTGGAAATACAGTAGTCCCCCTGCATCCAAGGTTTTGCTTTTCAAGTTTTTAGTTACTCACGGCCTGAAAATATTAAGAGATTTTGTGGAGGGTGGAGGGGGGAAGACAGAGAGAGAGAGAGCGAGCACAGAGGCTGCATTCATGTTGCTTTTATTACAGTATATTCTTATAATTGTTCTATTTTATTATTAGTTATTGTTAATCTCTTACTTTGCCTAATTTACAAATTAAACTTTATCATAGCTATGTATGCATAGGAAAAATATTGTATATATAGGGTTTGGTACTATCCACTGTTTCAGGCATCTTGGAATGTACCCTCCATGAATAAGGCGGGACTACTGTATACTCAGTATTTGAATTGCTGGATCAAGCGCAAATCTTTAATTAATACAGCCACAGCCAAGTTGAGATTCTCCCCAGCAACTAGAAAAATGGGTCTGCATCACCTCTCAGGCACTGAGGAGACCAGCTGGGCAAGATCTTCAAAAGCTAATGATGGGGACCAGAGCAAAGTTAGGAGTGTGGTGAGAATACAGTGGCTTAGCCATGCAGTGCGATGGCTGGGTACAGAAATGCTAGCTATTGAAATTGGATTTTCTCAGTCAATGAGAATATCTACTTGGGGCTATTTGCTTTTGTGGCTAATTAAAAATGGTCCCAGGTCAAATTCTATCTGGAAAGTTGGCCATTGAGTACCAAAATGATACTTTAAGTAAATGTAGTAAGCTCTGAAGGGAGCTAACATCCCTGAAACTAACTCTTACCATATGCTGACTCTGTCTTCAAGGTTCTCAGGGTTGCTGTGGTTTTATTTGTCATTTTAGGAAAGGGAAGAGGGAATTAATTGGATATTTCCTTCCCCATGCGAGGAAAAGGAACAGTACTTATTTTTTCGCTTCAAATCAATTAAAAGACAAATCATGGCTGACTTTGATACTGAGATGCAGATTCCAGAATCTACTTGTTTAGTATCTTATTTTTCCCATTTTCAAAGTTGGGGGTGTAGCTGGAAGTCACAGACCCTAGAGCTCACCTGGACTCTAGCACTAATAGACTGGGCAATCCTAGGCCCTTTCTGGCTTTCAGGGCTAGACTTAATGAGATTTAAGAACACCAAATTACTACCGTAGCCCCATGCTTCTTGAAGCTAGTGAAGGGTGACAGCATCCCCCAAACACTACTAATGCTGAAAGGAGGAGCAATCACGGTCCCTCGTTGGACAGGCCTTGGGACTTTAGGAATATCCAAAGAGAGGGAACTGATGCAAGATGCTACAACCTTAGAGTCAGAGAGGGAAATGATGCTTATCTTAATGAGCAGCTCAGCTGGAGGGGCTCTGATGGTCTTGGGTGGGAATGGGAGGCAGGGGGTGAGATCTCAGCTATAGGAGCCTGGGAGGTGGGTGACTATTCTTTGCTCATTCCAGGTGCTGTAGTGTGTCCAGCCTTTTGAGGTCTGTTGTGGGCAGTGACTCAAGTCTCCCAGGTGGAGGGCAGTCTACTGAGCTGGGTGTGCAGCAGGTACAGAAGCTGAAGCCCGGAGCCCTATCAGTGGAGTGGCTTTTTAGTTCATGAACAGTTTTCTTACCTTAATTAGCTCTCTAGGGCCCTGGGAGTAGCACTGGCACTCCAGAACAGGACCCATTACTGGGAGAGCAATTCCCCCAGTAATGGAAAGGAGGCAGGCTGTGTTTTGGGGGAGGTGCTTGCTGCTGCCAGTGCTGCTTGGAAGGCTATAGCTAGAACAGATTTGCTGAGGGAGGGAGCTCGAGATGGCTGTGATGGATGGATGAGATCTTCAAGGGGCCTCTTGTCTGCTGGAACTTTCTGATTTAAGGGGGCGCAGTTAAGGTTGAGTGCTGTGGAGGCCAGGAGGCAGGGAAGGCCCTTAAACTCCAACCCCTCACTGCATAGATGAAGCATCAGGAGTCCAGGAAGGGCTAGGATCCTGCTGAAAACCACATGATCGGTCACTTGCAGAGCCAGAAAAAAAACCCAACTCCCTTGCCTGACAGTCCAGGGCTTTCCTGGACTTGAGGGCCAGTAGAAACTACAGACCCAGAATAGGATGCTGCCCTTGGTTCCCCAACTGTCTCTCTCTCTCCAGGCCCAGCTGGAAAAGGGATCAGTGGCTTAGCATGGAGCATGTCAGTGCATCAGTTTTTGCACTGACTCTTAAGATTTGGGATGAAAATAGACAGAGGTGCTACCTGGGTCAGTGAGGGTCTATCAAATGAAATGAGCCCAGACTTCATCCTACCTGTACTTTTTGCATTATACTGTGGGTACTTTCTTGGCACAGAAAGCCTGTTTCACAGCCAGGTGGTTCCTAGGAGCATGGGCTCTGAAGGCTGTGGATCATGCATCCATCTCCAGCCCCAGCCAGTCACCTGGCTTTCATAGCCAGATTCTGACTCTTGGCTCAGATTGGCTGTCTGGCTCTTCCTCACAGTCCCTGGATACCTGCCTGACCTCAGCTTATTCCCTATTCTTTCCAATAGTGATATTTTTCCTGACCTCACTTCACTTATTGCCACTGTGGTTATGCTCTAGCTTTGACCCTGATCACTCCCTCTGACTCCGGGACTGCACTTCTAGCTACCCAAAGGCTTCCAGTTGCTTGCAGTTTAAAATGGACACTTAGCATGGCCTCCAAGTCTTTTCTTAATCTGGTTCCAAACTAATGTTATAGCCTCATCTGTCATTTATCTATATGTTCTAGCCTTACAAGATTTTCCAAAGAGGCCTCACACTTTCATATCTGTAATTCTCCATTTATAATGTTCCTTCCTCCTGAAACGCCTTTTCTTGCTTGAAACATCCTACACAAACTTGAAGGTCCAGCTCAGATGCAACCCAGTTATCAGAACTAGAGTTCACGAAGATGGACATGGGCTTGGAAACAAGCAAAATCCCCTTAATCAGAATTAAACCCCAAAGGGTGAGGCTAGCACAATTTAAGGAGCTGTTGTTTTAGGCCAGATGTCATAAACTTTCTGCACAGGGCTAGATAGTAAATATTTTAGGCTTTGTGGGTCATACGGTCTCTGTTCCAACTACTCAGCTCTACCATTGTAGCAGAAAAGCAGAAGGCAGTCATAGACAATATGGAAATGAATGGGCATTACTGTATTCTTTATTTATGAGAACAGGCAGTTTATGGCTTTCTGACCCCTGTTTTAGGTTCTGTCTGGGGAAATTGGGTGGTTTGAATCTGTGGGTGACACCAAGTAGGAATAGCTGTGCAGGAACTAGGCAGAGTCAGAAACATGTGCAAGGGACTCCCAGGTAGGGAATAGTGTTAGGATGAGGCACATGGAGGGGAAGGGAGGGCAAATATTAGAAACAGGAGGGAGTTAATTTTGGCTGGAATATGGGATGCTTGAAAGAGAGAAGTATGGATTCTGTTCAGAAAGGAAACTTAGGGCCAAATTGTGAAGGATCTTGATTAAGCTATTCTGTGGACAGTGGGGAGCCATTGAAAGTTTTTGATCCGTATAATATGGTCACATCTGTACTTTGGAATATGATCAAAGTCATTCTGACTGGTTGTGGTGGCTCACACTTGTAATCTGAGCACTTGAGGAGGCCAAGAGGGGAGGATCTCTTGAGGTCAGGAGTTCAAAACCAGCCTGGGCAACAGAGTAAGGCCCTGTCTCTACAAAAAATAGAAAATGAAAAATAAATTAGCTGGGTGCACACCTGTAGTCCCAGCTGCTTGGGAGGCTGAGGCTGCAGTGAGCCATAATCGTGCCACCACACTCCAGCCCGAGTGGCAGAATGAAACGCTGTCTCAAAATAAACAAACAAACAAACAAAAAAAAGACAAACAAACAAGAAAAAAACAAATTCATACTGGCCCAGTTAGAAGAACGACTGGAGGAGATAGGACTGGATACAGGAAGACCTGCTGTACTACTGCAGTTGTCCAGGCCATTGGTTCCTGATTGCTGGGCTTTGAACCAGTGCTGGTCTGAATGCCTAAGAATTGTTTGTGATGCTTGCTAAAAATACAGATTCCCAGTCCCACATCCACACACAAGAGATTTGGGTTTGGTAGATTCAGAATTTCTAAGAAGCTCTCCAGATTTGGGCATCACTGGTCCAGGCAAGGCAGAATGAAGCCTGATCTTAAGAGGGCAAGGATGCCAGAGAAAGGAAGGCATAGATAACATGGGATTTGGCCACTGCTCTCTTCCTCCTGTTACCTACCTCTGTTCATGACAGCGCTCCACTTGTCTCTTTGTTCTTCACACACTACCACTAGCCCCAACATCCTAATTTGCTTATGTCCTGTCAGTTCTCTTTGAAATGAGTCTTCTGTTGCTTTTTTCCATTTCTACCCTCATTTAGGGTCCCATTAATGCTCAACTACCCTGACCTCCCTGTGTCCAGTCCATCAAGATAATCATAAAGCCCAGCTCAGTCACTCCCAGAAGCTTTTTGGGCTGCCTTTTATTTTAGGATGAAGGTCAAGCTCCTGAGCTTAGCATTCAGTTTCCTTCAGGAACTTACTCTCCTGCCAGTCTTTCCAAGCATATCCCTGCCACTCCCCCTCATCTGGTTGCTCCGTGCTTTTGAAATTGTGCTGTACTTGTAGCCTTGCCCCATCCTAATGTCTCCTCCAGTCAACCCTGTTCATCCTTCCCTTTTTTCCTCTCTGCTTGTGTGTGACTGGATCTTCCTGGTGGGTAGAGTTAGCTGCCAAGGGAGAACCCCCACGACCTTTTTGCATCATAAATGTGTGTCTTCTCCATTCGAAGTCCTAATCCTCTGCTTGTGACGGACAATTGGTCACTATGGCAACTGACTGTGACGTCACAGGATAAGGACTTCAGGTGAAGTGGCAGGAGCAGGTGAGTATATAGGAGACAGATTTCAATGTCTGTTGAAGGCCCCCCCACACCCTCCTTCAGTGCCGGGGGCATGGAGGGATATCTTGGGCTCCTGCTGTTTTTTAAAATGATGCGGTGAGAGTGTGTGCCTGGCATCTGCGTGCTGCAGCAGTGTGGGGCTGACAGAGTGTGTCAACTTGAGCTCTGGCTGTGCAGGCACCGCTGCTGCGTGAGCCTGTTATTCCATTCTGGATTGCTATTTTGATACCCAGATTGCATCATTCTTCCTACGTATAAACAGGGGGTCCCCAGGGCCCTGCAGCTACTCACTTCTCCACCAACACTGTTGTTGTGATGAGCTCTATTTAAATGAGCTGCCGGATCGGGGCAGGTTCCAGCCACACATGAGCACTGTCATTTTGGGGAACATGGAGGGCTGAAGGATTTTTGGATGGAGTCCTAAAAGGCTGAGAGTGCTGTCTCCCGAGCTGTGCAGAGAGCGACAGACCTAGTTCCTGAAAGTTGAAAATGTCGTTTTCTTCCTTCTGAGCTTCTATTCCAAGGCACCCAGAGGATTAGGAAGGAGATGCAGCTAGGAAAAGAGTCGCCTCTTTGAGGTCTCCCTCTTGCTGTTCAGTTTGGGAAAATTGCTGCAGAGCCTTCAAGATAAACAGAAACAGGAGGAGTCAACCAAGCTCTTTCCTGCAGGAGTATCTCAGGTGAGCTAGAGAAATGCAGCCCTGGCTGAGGATGCGTCAGAGAAAGGAGAGGATCCAGGCTGCTCCCCTTACCCTATCCAGTATCCATTCCCCGAGGCTTAGGCCTTGCAGCCCGGCTGGCTACAGCATGCGGGGTGGGTGTTCCTGGGCGCTTGGTAAGCACCATCCTCTGGACCTGTGGTGGTCTCACCTGTCGCTCCTCTGACTTCTATCCCAGGTGTTGCTCTAATCATGGCATCAGGGCCACCGGTAAGCCTGCTGGCAGCTGGGGCAGAAGCAGCAGTCACTTTAGGGGTAACTTGGATAAAAATTTGTCTTTCTAGCAGGGACTGGGTATTTGGGGATGGGGTGCAACATGTTTCTTGAAGGTGGTGCTGCTCTGAGTGGTGGGTTGGAGGAAGCCTTCAGGGGCTGTGTGGTGGGGGCCTTAGCTGGTGCTAAGTAGACTGGGGCTGCCCAGGGGTGGGAGGGCAGAACTGTTAGTGAGGATGTCCAGCCTGCCAGAGGATACAACTAGAGTGTTTTTTCTCATTGCTTAGCATCTGACAGAGGCATAGGGAGGTAGAGAATCTTACCTGTGGCTGCAGAGGTAATTAGGGACTGCTTAGTGGTTCACAGTATCACCTATGTTATACAAGGGCCATGTGATTTTTAGCTAAGCTCCTCCCTGTCTTTGGGCCTCCATGTCATCATCTGTGTGGTGGGGAATTGCCTGGATGAACAGTGAAGCTCTGTCCAGCTTTGGGTCTACAGGTTGGAACTAGCAGAGGAGCATCAGGCTCCTCCAGTGGATGCTATTGCTCTGTTGGGATCAGAGCTTGGACCCCAGCTTCTAGTTGCCTGGAGCCCTGGACAAGAGCTGTGGAATGAAGGGCTTCCTAACGCTCAGAGGATTGCTTAGCATTGGTCTCAGGCTTGTGTGACGTATGTGTTCTCGCTTGGTGACCTAAGCTGACCCGATACCAGCTTTCTGAGACCTCTTTGGGATTTCTCTCCTCCCCTACCTCCCTGGTGTCCATGTTGCCTTGGCCTTGCTGTTCATGTCTGAAAGGTAGACTACCCAGTGTGGGCCCAACTTCCTTGGGCCCACACTGGGTAGTCTAAGGAGCACCTCTGGTGTCTGTGACTTCCTGATTCTGGAGACAGAAGCCCCACATCTCATGGGGGATAATCATGTGGACTTGGGGCCCTGTCTCTATATTTCTCAGAATCAGTGTTCTTGTATGTGAAATACAAGAGTAGGGCTGTCGTTTGAATAATAATTAACCAAATAAAATGGAAAAAAGCATGATATCTAAATAATATTTTATGTACAATGTGATTTAAATATGTATTTATAACTAAATTAATATTAAATATTGTTAAGTAGAGGTTTGGTTATACACAGCTCTAAGAGTTGATATATACGCTCAGTGCATGTTCTAGGTCCCAGCAGCAGTCCTTGTAGTGCCAAACCTCAGGCTGCACTCTAGGTCTGCTTATGGGTCCTGCAGTTGAGCTGGGAGTCTGGGTCCCAACTCAGTGCCAATCCCCAGGTACAGGAGTATCAGGTCACTACCTGTCTGTTGGGAATCTGCCCTTTTCTCTGCCAGAGGGGAACTACATCACAGCTGAATTCAGAGTCTTTCTTAACTTCTTAGTCTCTTTTTATTATTATTATTATTATACTTTAAGTTCTAGGGTACTGTGCAGGTTTGTTACATATGTATACATGTGCCATGTTGGTGTGCTGTACCTATTATTAAAACTCGTCATTTACATTAGGTAAATGATAAGTTAATGGGTGCAGCTGGGTGAGCGTGCCTTTCTCAGTTGCATGATATAGGAGACAGCTATCAGGCTCAGCCACAGGGGAAGGGGGTGCTCTCTCGTAGGTGCTGTGTCTTAAACTTGGTTGTACATTGTTTTCACCTGGGGAATTTTTTACACATGTAAAGTGCCTGGTTCAGAGAGTGGTGGTGTACAGATGACAATGTGTCCCACACCTCTCAAGGACCAGAAGTGTTTGTACTTGTGACAGATGGACTAAATGTCCTCCACTTTCAGAGCTGCTCTCCTAGGCTCCTAAGTTCTCAGGAGCACCTCTGGTGTCTGTGACTTCCTGATTCTGGAGACAGAAGCCCCACATCTCATGGGGGATAATCATGTGGACTTGGGGCCCTGTCTCTATATTTCTCAGAATCAGTGTTCTTGTATGTGAAATACAAGAGTAGGGCTGTCGTTTGAATAATAATTAACCAAATAAAATGGAAAAAAGCATGATATCTAAATAATATTTTATGTACAATGTGATTTAAATATGTATTTATAACTAAATTAATATTAAATATTGTTAAGTAGATGTTTGGTTATACACAGCTCTAAGAGTTGATATATGCCAATTGTCTAAAGTAAAACTTTACTTTGATATCTTCATTGAAAGATGGAGAATCTCTTTAAAAAAAATAAAAAGTCAAGATTGACACAGCTTGATGGGGTTAGGGACCTTCTGAGGGAAGAGAAGAATTTCTGGACAAAGGTGTTGTGACACAAAGAGAACGCATGTCCTTTGGGTCCACTCTGGGGCCCGCAGCCTCCCTGGGACAGTGTCTGCACCACTGTGATGATTCTCCATCTCTGCTCTTTGCTGCACAGCCCCTCTTGGAGGGCTAATCTCTTAAATCCAGGCTTTCTTTCAACTACAAGCTTGTTCCCTGACTTTCTGACAAGGATGATAGCCAGGGTGCTATTTGGCTCTCTGTTCCTTCCCATCTTGCCCAGGATAATATTTCTTTTTCTTTAATTTCTTTTTTAATTTTTAATTTTTTTTTTTTTGAGGCAAAGTCTCACTCTGTCACCCAGGCTGGAGTGCAGTGGCACAATCACGGCTCACTGCAAGCTCCGCCTCCTAGCTTCAAGCAATTCTCCTGCCTTGGCCTCCCGAGGCTGGGATTACAGGGTGCTCCCCACCACGCCTGGCTAATTTTTGTGTTTTTAGTAGAGACTGGGTTTTGCTATATTGGCCAAGCTGGTCTCAAACTCCTGACCTCAGATGATCCTCCTGTCTTGGCATCCCAAAGTGTTGGGATTACAGGTGTGAGCCACCGGGCCTGGCTTCCAGGAGAAAAAAACGCCTGGCTGCTGTAGGCAGAGTAAATGGGTTGGATAATTTGTACTTCCCTGCATTCCTATTCCTCTCATTTTAATGGTGTAGAAAGTAAGATAATTGCTTGAACCCAGGGGGCAGAGGTTGCAGTGAGCTGAGATTGTGCCACTGCAGTCCACCCTGGGTGACAGAGCGAAACTCCATCTCAAAAAAAAAAAAGAAAAAAGAAAAAAGAAAAAAAAAAAAAAAAAGGAAATGCAGTCCTCATTTACCATCATCGACTAGATTCTTAGAAACTGTGATTTTAAGCAAAACAATGCACAGCAGGTCCTTAAGTAAACATCCTTTTGTTATAACATTGATGAAAAAAAAAAAACAGTTTCATTTTACATCATCATGCTTAAAGTTGACGTTTCCAAGAACCTATCAGTGATGTTAAGTGAGGACTTACTCTATAATTCAATCTGCTAAAAACCAGGTAATATCCTTTAATACCAACTGTGATTTATTTTTGTATACAGACATATGAACAGGTATTTGAAAGGCAATGTGATATTTGTTGTACTAGAAGGATGTTCAGGGTGCTGTGGGAACCCAGAAGAGGGACTAATTAACTAATCCTGGGGGAAATTAACCCTGCTTCTCAAAGGTGGAACATTTGAACAGGTATGAAAAGATGAATAGGAGTTTATCTGAAAAGGAGAGGGGCAAGAAAGAGTATTTCAGGAAGAGGAAACAGCATTTTTCACAGACACAGAGTCAGGCAAAAGTTTGGTGTATTCAAGAAATAGCAGAGATATTGGGCATGGCAAAAACACAGGGTGTATAGCAGGCAAAGCTAAAGATGAGAGTAGAGAGAGGTAAGGTTAATTTGCAAAGGGCATTGAATGCCAAGCTGAGGACTTTGGCTTTAAGGCCAAGGGAGCAGAGGATGTGTGATGAGGCCTTCTTTGACCTATTAAGTTCTTTCTCTTTTTTCATTCTGCTCATGAGGCCATGTTACAGTGACTGATGTTTGGGCATCTGGTACCAGGGAAGTCTTGTGGATGTTGTTTTCAACGATTAGAGCAGCATTTCTGTCCTGGGTGTAGAGGAGGAGGCCTCCCCAGGGTGAACCAAGTGGAAGGGAGGGACAGTAGCCTTATTCCCCTGGATGATGTCACCTGTGGAGAGCATCCTTCTCCACCTCTGGCCATTGTTCTTGACAGGCAGGAGAATATGCAGGACATTCCAGATGCAATCCTGTCATTAACACTCATGGCTCTGCAAAGACTCAGAAAGTTTTTCTTTCTTCTTTTTTTAAATTTTTTTTTATTTTTTGGTGGGGTAAGGGAGTATTAAACTATTATTTTTCATGATTTTGTGGATTTTGATTTTCCCGGGATGTATCAATTAGCTTTTACTGCATAACAAGCCACCTCTAAACTTGGTAGTTAAAATAACTAAACTTTATTTAGTTTATGATTCTACAGTTTGGCCGTTTGGGCTGGGATTCTCTGGGTAATTCTTCTCATTTGGCCTGGGCTTAAATAATTATGACTGTGTTCACTCTTGCGTCTGTGTTCAGCTAGTGTGTTAGTTGGGGCTAGCTGGTCTATGATGGCCTCAGGTGGGATGCCTGAGACAACTGAGATCTCTCTCTGCATGCTCTCTCATCTTCCAGCAATCTCAATGCCAGGTTAGATTTTTCACATGGCAGTCTTAGAGTTCTAAGAACAAGAGCAGAATTATATAAGGCCACTGAGGCCTAGGCTTGGAGAACTTGTCACTTTTGCTGCATTCTGTTGGCCAAAGAAAGTCACTAGGTGAGCTTAGATTCAAAGGGTGAAGGGTCCTACCTCTTTTAAAAATTAAAAACTCATCACTGACTTGAAGCTCATGGAGAGTCTTACCTTTTGATGGTAGGATTGCAAGGGTATGGATGCAGGGAAGGGAAGAATTTGTGGCCATTTTTTGAATCTACCAGTCAAACTAACTTTCATCACCAGAGAGTTGATAATTGAGTTTATTGCATTACTGTGAATAGGATATGAGGAATCTTTTGAATCCAAAGTCAACCTTCATGGAGGACCATGTGATTTCTGAAGTTTTATCTAATTTAATCTGCACGGCAACTCTTATTTTCCCTATTTTACATATGAAGAAAGTGGGGCACAGAGCAATTAAGTGAGATTGTTTTGCCCAAGGTCATTGGCTGGTAAACCTGGTATTTGGGCTTACATTTGTCTGACTATAAGTCTGGAGCAGCTGCCATTATATCCATCTTCCATATTTTGAAGAGATGAGACAGAGGAGATTGTAGCGGGACTGCTGCATTCACTGCCATAGCCAGCCCCTTTCCAGATCACCCTCATCCCTGGACACAGGTACCTTGCCCTACTCCAGAGGCTCATTTTCTTGTTCCCAGTAGGTTGACTGCTCTTGGGGTGGGCCGGCAGAATCACTGTGGTCTCCAGGGTGGGAGTCTTTTGCTGCTTTTATGGTCCAGAAGCCCACTATGCTGAAGAATGTGTTAGAGATGGATATATTTCTCTGGGGAGAGATTGTAGGTCAAGCTGTTCATAGGTAAAATATACATATATATGTTGCATCCAACATGGACTATGGGGAGAGAGCCCTCCAAAAGACCTTTGAGCCTCAGAGGCAGACTGACTGGTATATGCTGTCTAAGAGAAAAATACCTCCTAGATGAGCAGGCAGAGAGGGCTTGCCTTTCTCTGACTAAAGCCTTCTGGAAGCTGTAGCTTTGAGATCTTCCAAATCATCCTGCTATGTGGTAACTGTAATGATGTGGAGCTATGCCTCTAACTAAACTGACTCCCTGGATCTTGGCTAGTGATGGGAGCTGTGCTCTCAGGGATGTGGAATGAGGAATGGGAGCAGCAAGAAGGCACCTGATTGTCAGAACCAAAGCAGGGCTGGGCCTGTAGTAGCATGGCTTATGGGGTGGGGAGGAAGGTAGGACCAGGTAAAGACAAGAATGTGAGGAGACCAGTTGGTCCGTAGGGAAGGCCCCAATGGGATGGTGATGTTCAGGGTACCCACATAGTAAATGCAGGCTATGGCATCAAATGTAGTTCATTTTGGCAGACATGGGTATTGCCACGTATCTTGGTGTTGTGTATTAGAAAGCCCCATGTCCAGGCCTTAGGTATAATCAGCCATGTTGCTCTGACTCTGCTATCTTTCTTTCTTGCACAGAGCTCATCTCCTGTCCTGGGTGTGAACAAGTATATCTTACCAGGGATGTAACTGAACATTTTTTTCTGCAGTGTGTTCCTACTGAGCAACCCAAGATGGCCAGGGTAAGTCAGGGCAAGGAAAGAAGCAGCTGATCTGTTTCTGAAATCTGTGAGGCCCCTGTCCATAAGTCTGTCTATCTATCTATCACTCTATATGATTTGTTACTTCTCTTTCAGTTTTACTAATCATCCATCCATCCATCTAGAAGAAAATAAAAATGCATGAGTTGGGGAAAACAATGAGGGGGTTTTCTATTAAGTGAAAATTACTGACTTCTTTTAGTATCAATCCCTTTAGCAGAAGGTGAGTGTAAGTTAAGGTATATTAAGAGTTGCTTACTGTATATGTAATTATTTTTTTCTCTCTTACAGCTCTTACTGAAAAATACCAGTACTGGGCTTTTTTTTTTTTTATTTTATTATCCTGAGTTGAAATTCATATACCAGCCTAGATTAAATGGGTTTGTTAATCTTGCCTGTATTTACCAACTATCGCCTTGTTCCTGAATTTCTTAAATTTTTTATCACTTACTGGCTGGCAGCCCTTCTGTTCCTCTTTCCACTAGGGTATCCTTGTTATCTAAATTAGTAAATTACTAATTTACTAATTTACTTACTTGTTCCTGTGACTGATTTGTGTTGAATGTCTCACATGTGCCAGGCCCTGTGCTGGATATTAGGGAGATAGACCCATATACTCTACCTTCAAGGAATTCATAGTTTAATTAGTAAAACTTTCAGAATTCACATCAGTTTGGTGGCCTCTGTGATTCAGGCACAGATAGGCCAACTTTTCCAAATCTCCCCTTCTCTTGATGTTTTATATCAGCCCTGGCAAGATATTTGCTTACCAAATGAATGAACATTTGGACTGGGAGAGGCCTAGATACCCTCAGATCAGGCAGAACCCAGGTGTGGGAGCGCAAGTCTGAACGCTGGCCTGTACTTGCCCTTTCTTGGCTGCATTTGACCATCTTGCTGTGTAATCCCATATGTGGGCCTTCTCCTCTCTGAAGCACTCCTCTCTGAATTTCCTGCTTTTGCCAGTGCTTGCCCTCTAAATTTTCCTCCCTTGTCTGCCTGGTGAACCTACTTGTCATTCAGTATCCAGCTCTAATGTTTCCTTTTTGTAAAACTTTTCCTAGCCACTCCTAGACTGAGTTCCTGGAAGGCTTCCTTTGCTTCCTTTGCTTATGTTGCATCCTTTTTATTACAGCATTACTCAGTTAATGCATACCATCCTGTGTGCTATGGATAGTGTGAGGTCAGATCCTTGGCTTATGCATCTAGGTATCCTTAGCTTCAGCACAGGACTTGTGTGAACAGCCCCTGAGACAGCTGCTGCTGCTGCTCCTCCTCCTCCCTCCCTCCCTCCTTCCTTCCCTCCTTTCCTTCCTCCTCTTCTTTCTCCTCCTTCCCCTCCTCCTACTCTTCCTCCTCTTCTTCCTCCTACTCTTCCTCCTCCTCCTGCTCCTTTTCCTTCTTCCTTCTCCTTCTCCTTCTTCCTTCTCCTCCTTTTCTGAGGCAGGGTCTTCCTCTGTTGCCCAGGCGGGAGTGTAGTGGTATGATCTTGGCTCACTGCAGTCTTGACCTCCTGAGCTCAAGCGATCTTCCCACCTCAGTCTCCCTAGTAGCTGGGACTACAGGCATGTGCCACCACTCCTGGCTAATTTTTGTACTTTTTGTAGAGATGGGGTCTCACTATGTTGCCCAAGCTGGTCTGAAACTCCTGGGCTCAAGCAATCCTCCTGCCTTGGCCTCCCAAAGTACTGGGGTTACAGGTGTGAGCCACCATGCCTGACGTAGCCACTGTTCTTTTGGTCACAAAGGATGCTTCCTTTCACAAGCCCCGGCATGTTACTCCCAGACAGCTCTGCAAAACAGACTACACTCCAAAATAGTGGAGGAATAGGCCTGCAGGACCCCTGTCTTTAGAGTATTTGCCACTTGTGGAGGCAGACCCAAATGAGGATCATGTCAGTAACTCCAGAACTCTCTGCTTCCAGAACTGCTCCGAGTGCAAGGAGAAGAGGGCAGCACATATCCTCTGCACCTACTGCAATCGCTGGCTATGCAGCTCTTGCACAGAGGAACACCGACACAGCCCTGTCTCTGGGGGCCCGTTCTTTCCTCGGGCCCAGAAGGGATCTCTAGGTACCAATTCCACCTCTCCTCGCCCACTCCTGTGCCCTAAAGCAGGGCTGAACCCTAAGATCCCTGGAGAATAGCTCTTCGATCTTGTTTCCTTGCTGGGGGAGAAGGTAGGGACAGTCTCAGAGCCTTTCCCAAAGGAAGTCTCCTTCAGAGTCAAAGGGGTGACTCACTCCTGTCCCTCCCTGTGGGGAGTGGGGTGGATGTGTGTGGATGAAATGGTACAGGGAGGAAGGTGTTGGATTATTGTGGAAGCTAGCCGAGCTCCCTGCCTTTCACCTCTAGAGCAATCATGCCACCCTTCTAATTTATTTACTTGATTAACTTAGTCTGGATCAGGGCTTGTTCGTTTGTCTATCCAGCACCATCTGTTTTATTTTATTTTTATTTTTATTTTTTTGAGATGGAGTCTCATTCTGTCACCCAGGCTGGGGTACAGTGGCACGATCTCGGCTCACTGCAACCTCCACTTCTTGGGTTCAAGTGATTCTCCTGCTTCAACCTCCTGAGTAGCTGGGATTACAGGCATGCGCCACCACGCCCAGCTAATGTTTGTATTTTTAGTAGAGATGGGGTTTTGCCATGTTGGCCAGCCTGGTCTTGAACCCCTGACCTCAGGTGATCCGCCCACCTTGGCCTCCCAAAGTGCTGGCATTACAGGCGTGAGCCACTGTGCCCAGCCACCATCTGTTTTAAATGACACTCTTCTTGAAAGTCTTTTCTCAAGGCCCTTGAATTGTGAAAGGGGTTCTACATCTGTCAAATCCACAGGAACCAGAGTTCATGACCCATGAGATCTAGCCTGGAGCCTGGCAAGGCTGGGTAGCTGGTTTCAGCTCTGTTAAAACAGAATCCTGATTAATGAACAGGTTGAGGTTAATTGTGAAGGATTCATTGTTTTGTAGGAGATCTATGTGCAGTAGTAGCAAGTACCTTCCTCAGCCTGTGGCAGGTAGTGGGATGCTCAGGCTTGATGGTGTGCTATTTCTGGACAACTGGGCAAATCCACCCAAGCTAAGCCCAAAATCCTCCTTGTGCCCCTGGAGAGTCATCTCCTGTTTGTACCACTTCTCCCAAGCTCTGTGTTTCTGCAGTGTCCTCTGAAGGCGGAGGGCTGTGCAGCAAATCTTAAACTGAGAGGTCTGTCTAACTGAGCAAGAGAAGCCCACTTTCTCTGTCTTCTCTGGCAGGAGTGAATAGTGGTCCCGGAGACTTCACCTTGTATTGTCCTCTACACACACAGGAAGTACTCAAGCTATTCTGCGAGACATGTGATATGCTCACTTGCCATAGCTGCCTGATGGTGGAACACAAAGAACACAGGTGGGGCTGACAGATTGCCTGAAATGGGCTGGGGAGGGCTCTGGATTTCTTACTTTCGAGAGCTCTGGGGCTCCCCATGCATCAAAATCTTCTCCCTGCCCAAGCCAACCTACAGCCCCTGGGCTGAAGTTTTTCCCTGCTCCTGTTGTGGTACTTCCTTGGGAAAGGCCTAATGGGCCAAGAGCCTGTGGTGCCTTAGACTTTCACTAGAAGTCATCACAGCCTCCATGGGTCTGGCTGAGACAATCCCCTGTGGAGATTCCCGCTTGGTTGGCATGCTCAAAGTAGGACTCAGCCCTTCTCAGCTTTTTCTCTGCCTCATCCCCCAGGTGCAGACATGTTGAAGAAGTTTTGCAAAACCAGAGGATGCTTCTGGAAAGTGTGACTACACAGGTGGCACATAAGAAATCCAGTCTACAGACATCTGCAAAGCAAATTGAGGACAGGTAGCACAGGCTAGTGCCTTGCCGGTGCTGGAAATGCTGTGTTCCTGCATACCCGGGATTCCGACAACAGGCCATCAGATGTAGTGCCTGTGAAGAGGAACTATGGTTAAGCAGATGTGGGCATATGTCCTAGAAGGCATATGTCTTGGCCTTAGAGGTCTCAGGGCCAAGGAGGGATCATTAAGTCATCACTTGGTAACTGAGACCAAGCTAGGTCAGGATGATCAGAGTGAGTCTGGGTCAAAGCATACATGTTATGAACTAGCCAGAAGTCGGTGCTTGAGAACAAGGGTACCAAGCAGACACTAGGGACGAGAGTGCTGCTTATTATGAGGGTGGAACAAACCAGGGGCAATCTGCGCTTTATCACCCCTTTCCCTGTGTGTTCTCTATTAATCTACAAATCACATGAAATCATTGGTATTTTACATAGGAAGAGGAAGTGGTAGGTGCTGAGAGCACCTCATGTGGCAGGCACTGCATTGGGTATCATGTATGCATTATTTTATTCAGTTCTTGCCATTCTTTCAGTCAGGGATTATCTCCATTTTACTGATGAGGAGACTGAGGTTCATAGAGGTTAGGTAACTTATCTGAGATCACACAACTAGCCAGTGACTGTGCTGGGTTTAGACGCTGGGTCTGTGGTGACTTCAAAGCCCATGCTTTTTAAATTTTTTAAAATAGCTTTACTGAGATATAATGTACATATCATAAAATTATTCTTTTTAAATATATAATTCAGTGGCCTTTAGTATATTCACAGAATTGTGCAACCATACATAATTACTGTCTACTTTTAAAACATTTTCATCCCCCCAAAAAGAAGCCACATTAATATAAACATTATTATATGTTTATAATAAATATTATATAATATGTTTATTATTTATTATATAATTATATAATGTTTATTATTGTTTATTATCTAATATGTTATTATGCCAATAGTGTAAACATTATTAGTCACTCTCCATTCCCCCAACACCTCCCAGCCCTCAGAAACCACTAGTCTGCTTTCTGCGTATTTTTGCCTCATGGTGACATTTATTGGAGCATCCTCCTTTTAAAGACAACAAATTACAATAAATCATTCCCATACTTTCTCTTTTGGTCCTACCTCTAGTGCTGTGTCAACTGGGGGCTACTGGGTTGACCTGGGTGTAGACTTGAGGTTTACCTAGAGAAAACCAAGCTGAACTTTGATCAAGTGGGGCTCAGGTGTACAAAAGGTGGGGTGGTGGAGGAAGGCTCTTTTTTTTTTGTATTTGGTGTCTGCTAGGCCCTGATCTCAGTAGGCAGCCTCCAAGTTGCTGCTTATGTTTGCTGTCTCTTAGTCTTCATATAGTCCATGAGGAAAGCTTACCATGGCTTGTCCCATTGTGTTTACAGGATTTTTGAAGTGAAGCATCAGCATAGGAAGGTGGAAAACCAGATCAAAATGGCCAAGATGGTTCTGATGAATGAGCTGAACAAACAGGCCAATGGGCTAATAGAGGAATTAGAGGTATGTATAGACAGATGGATCAGATGGATGGGTTCAGAAACCATCCACAGATCAAGCTAGTCCCAGGACCGAGGGAAGCCTAGGCTGTAATTCAGATATGCAGCTTCCATAGCTGTCTCCTGCTCCCTGTATTTTAAAATGTCAGCCTAATTTTGGGAGGGTGGCTCATGAAGGGCTAGAAAATCAGGTCAAGCTGATCTTTGATGCTCTGTCTCTTAGGCAGCTTCCATCCTTAATTGCACAGGGTTACAATCTTGGAAGAGAAAGTCATGAAACAAACTACCTTCTTCGCTAATCTATGTCCAAGAGATATAGACATTTATTCATTTCCTCTTTCATTTATTACCCAGTCCATATGTGTACCATAAAATCTCCCACCACCTCCCCCTCCCCTTTTCTATCAGCCAGCATCCCATGACAACACTCTGCCCTACTGTCCTCTCAGAGGGATAGTCTCATCTGATTCCATCAGTGACATACACAGGCCACCAGACTTCCCAAGCAGGTGGATTACAGTCCAATAACTGTCTTCTCTCTGTACCCAGGGGATTACTAATGAGAGAAAGCGGAAGCTGGAACAGCAGTTACAGAGCATCATGGTTCTCAACCGTCAGTTTGAGCATGTGCAGAATTTCATCAACTGGGCTGTCTGCAGCAAAACCAGTGTCCCTTTTCTTTTCAGCAAAGAGCTGGTAAGAGGAATCTCTCAACTCCTCAGCCTGTTCTTGAAGCTTATCAGAGCATCCCCTTTGTCACAGGGGCAATGAGGTGGTCCTTGGAAGTGCCTTTTCTTTTTAGAATGGAAGGAGGAATAAAATAGCAGCTCCATCCATCCTTCAAATTCAATCACTGCTTTTGGGTTAGTAAGTAAACACCATCTTTCACCAAATCCCATAGTGCAAAGAGGACGCAGGTGCTGAAATGGTCCTGCCCTCCCAATGGTAGCTCAGTTGGGAAAGTCTGTAGCTTTTTGTCATAGGTCACTGGTTCAGACATTACCCTGGACATGAGTAGTGTGCTAGGCATCTCATAGAAAGTTACTGGGGTTTATGTGGGGGTCTGAGAGAAAAGGAGTTGGAGATAAGGTTGAAGTATTAGGCTTGAGAAGACGGCAGCACCCAGGAGAGGGAGCAAGAATTTTGAGAGAAGTTGATGGAGTTTATATTTGAATACTTTGAGTCTAAGGTGCCTATAGTGCATCCAAAACCAACTCCAAGCTACCTACCATTAAAAAGTTGTTCTAATATATGGGTGTGGAAGTCAGAAGAAAAGTTGGTTTTGGAGAAGGAGATGTAGGAGTCACCAGGAAATCAGTGGTATCACCTTGCAAGAGTGTGTGGAGCAAGAAGAGAGAAAGTTGGGAACCCAGGGAATACCATCGTTTTCAGCATAGACAGAGGAAGATGATGAGTGGAGGAGAGTGAGACGCACTAGTCAGAGGTTGGAAGCAAAACAGAGTGTGGTACACAGAAACGAACAGTTTCCAATTTTAAGTGACCCATTTGGCAATGCTGCATGGGTGAAAGAAGATGAATAGTGAAGAGCAGCCTCGAGATCTGGGAATCAGGCTATCTTCTGAAAGAAGCTCCAGCAAAGTAGAAGGGTCAAAAGCTAGAATGAGGAGACTGAGGATGGGTGGTGAGGAAGTAGAGACAGAAATGAAAAGAAGAAAAATAAAAACATAGCCTGAGAAGACAGTGAGTTGGGGGAAACATTTTTTAAGCTTGGAAAACATTTGCACGCATGTATGTGGTAGAAGAGGTTGAAGATAGAGAGGAGAGGTGTGTGGTGGGGTAAGTACACTGAGAAAGCAGGAGGAAGGATATAGAGTGAACTGGTTGACCTTAAACACAAGGACAGTCCCTTCTGAGATGGGAGGACAGGAAGGGGACAATGCTGTAGTTAAGTTTGAGGGTAGAAGGGATACAAGTTTGGGGTAATTTATCCTTTATGGTGTCTTTTTTTTTCTCTGTGAAATAGGAGGTAATAATAAGAGGGTTAAAACATTGGTAAGTAGCACCAAAGTGAAGATTTTAAATGGTCATTGAGTGCAGTGGAAGAGAAAGATGACAAGAAGTGACAAGAGAAAGGGCTGAGGGGTGCTGCTAAAATTAATAATCACTGAAGTGGCCCCAGGTAACATGGCTTTGGTATGACTGGATTACCTAAGAGTAGGAGTTGGCGATGGGGAGGGAATTAGGACACTAGTGATATCATTACTATAAATGACAGGAAGCTGGGGAGTCCTGTGGACTGAAGGAGCAGGGCTTGGAGAGGTTGAAGAACATACTCTGAAAGAGCATGAACTTGTTATGACCAGAGTGGGTTGTTGGAGTTTAAAGGTCTCATAGGTAGAATGGTTGTAAATGATCAATAGGGTCTAGGTATGGTGACTAAACTGAAAACAAGGTGGTTGCCATGCAAGAGATCAACGAAATAAGAGGCTAAGAGGTTAGTTGGGACATTAGTTAACCAGAGGATGGCAGGGTAAGTTGGACACTTGCCAAAGCCCTGGATAAATAGGAGAGTTAGTGATGAGAAATAGATGAAAGTGATGGGAGAGGAAGAGGGCTATTGTGTAGGACAGAAGGGTGTTTTACCTGCAAATGGAAGTACAGCAATGGGGAGCTCAGAAAATGCCTGCCCCCACTAGGCTCTTAAATTGAGGTGATGGTAGAATGAATGGAGCACCAGTCAATGATGTCATGAGTGAGAATGACAAATCACTTGAGGCCTGAAAAGATAAGAATGTAGGGGTTCCAGGCCGGGTGCAGTGGCTCACACCTGTAATTCCAGCATTTTGGGAGGCTGAGGCGGGCCGATCACGAGGTCAGGAGATTGAGACGATCCTGGCTAACACGGTGAAACCCCGTCTCTACTAAACAAAATGCAAAAAATTAGCTGGGTGTGGTGGTGAGTGCCTGTAGTCCCAGCAACTCAGGAGGCTGAGGCTGGAGAATGGAGTGAACCTGGGAGGCGAAGCTTGCAGTGAGCTGAGATCGTGCCACTGCACTCCAGCCTGGGCAACAGAGTGAGACTCGGTCTCAATAAAATAAAATAAAATAAAAGACTGTAGGTTCCAGAAGTCTTGATAAGAGGAAAGGGATCAGCTGGGAGGATGGGCAGGTGCTAAGGTGCAAGAGAATGAGAATATGGAGGATGACCAGAGGTTAAACAGCCATGACTTTGAGCCTTTCAGCTTGTCCAAAGAGTAAGGGAAGGGGAGTTGTCATTTAGGTGCAAGATGCCCAAATAAATGACCTTTGGTGCTGTTGTCAGATTGTGTTTCAGATGCAGCGATTGCTGGAGACAAGTTGTAACACAGATCCTGGCTCCCCTTGGAGTATCAGATTCACCTGGGAGCCTAACTTCTGGACCAAGCAGCTAGCTTCTCTTGGTGAGCTTGGACCCACCCACCCAGGCCTACCCACCCTTTGGGCTTTGACCTAATTACTTACCTTACTGGGTAGGTCAGCATATGCCTAAGAAAAAGCACTCCCTGGGACTGCCAGTGGTCTTGGAATCATTCAGCAAACTTTTTTTTTTTTTTTTTTTTTTTTTTGAATTTTTTTTTTTTTTTTTTTTTTTTTTTCTGAGGGGGAAGAGGAGAGAATGAGGAATTTAAATAACAGTGGCAATATAGGACTTTGTATCAGGACCAGTTGAAATCTGAGTTTACCATTCTGTGTAAATGTCCTGTTACCTTGGTTTTATTGCTGAGAAGGAGACAAGACAGTCACCCTGCTCTCTAGAATGCTGTATGGCAGTACAGATGAATGTGTGTCTCTGTGGTCACACAAAGGTATACATGTGTGGGCACAAGCAGGGGTATCTAAGCAACAGTGAAATTGCGTGTGCATGTTTGTGTTACACAGACATATCCTTTTGAGTTGAGATATAAGCAGATAATTCATGGCCTTGTGCATTTTTCTTCCCTGCTGCAAACATTTGCTGGCATTCAGTCTTTAGGCAGAATGTAGACAGCTTGAAGTTGTGCCTGTGTTGACAGCCTAACGAGTTTGTTAAACTGATGGCCAGCTGCTGCCTTCATTTGAGGCTGTTAATCTTATTGAAAATTTGTTGAACTTGGCAAAATGACAAATGATATGTAGGTTTATTTCTTTTCTTCCCTCTTTCCTTTGATTTAACTCAGCAGACCTTTGATAGGCACCTACTCTTGTTTAGGCCCCAGGCCAAGTACCAAAGAACCAATGGTGAATAAAACACATTTTCCTTAAGGAGCTCAGACTTCCTCTAAGTAAGCCTCATCAAAATAATGAGATGAAGGAGTCATTAGACTGGGTTAGCCATAGATCTACTTGTGCACAAGGAACCTAGAGACCTCAGGGGGTGGTGCTGGTACCTGGCACTGACCTGGTATATTAGTCCATTCTTGTATTACTGTGAAGAAATACCTGAGACTGGGTAATTTATAAAGAAAAGAGGTTTAATTGGCTCATGATTCTGCAGGATGTACAGGAAGTATGATCCTGGAATCTGCTCGGCTTCTGGGGCGGCCTCAGGAAACTTACAGTCATGGCGGAAGGTGAAGATGCCCATCACATGGACAGAGCAGCAAGAAACAGAGCAAGGGGGGAGGTGTTACACACTTTTAAACAATCAGATCTCACGAGAACTCTATCACAAGAACAGCACCAAAGGGGTGGTGCTAAACCATTCATGAGGGATCTGCCCCCATGATCCAGTCATCTCTTACCAGTCACCACTTCCAAAACTGGGGATTACAATTCAACACGAGATTTGGGTGGGGACACAGCTCCAAACCATATTACCTGGTATTAGAGCTTCCCCACTCTAATCTCTTGATCCAGTCATCTCTTACCAGTCGCCACTTCCAAAACTGGGGATTACAATTCAACACGAGATGTGGGTAGGGACACAGCTCCAAACCATATTACCTGGTATTAGAGCTTCCCCACTCTCTTCCATCCTGCTTGCTCAACACACAGTTCCCCACGCCTGTATCTGGGAACTTGTTCATTGGTCCCAGGCATGACTTTCTACCCTTTGCTACTTTCTGGCATACTTCCTCCCCACCCCAAAGTTGATTCTTTTTGTCAGAGTCTGATTGGGCTGTTCTGTTGAAAAAAAAAAAAATGAGTGCTATTTGAGAGAGCTTATGGTTTCCCTAGTGGGATAGAAACAGAGTCAGGGCTGAGCATCTGGTAAAAACTGAGCTAATTTCTCAAATATCCTAGGCCCCCAAAGCAGGTCCATACAGGTGCTATTACTGGCAGCATTCTAGACTGAGTCTAGGATATCAAGGGTTGAATTTCCTAATCTCCGTGCCTGGTACAGGATTGTCAAATGAGGTTCTTTTGTCCCAGGAGCAGGAAGTAGCAAGGTGGGAGCAACTTGAAAAACTTGAAAAACTCTCTATTCTGCATTTTCAGGCTGCATAACTACTGAAGGTGGACAACTGTCCCGGGCAGATACTCCTGCTTATGGAGGCTTACAGGGGCCATCACCCTTTTATCAAAGCCACCAGTCTCCAGTGGCTCAGCAAGAGGCTCTTAGCCACCCCTCTCACAAGTTCCAGTCTCCAGCAGTGTGCTCCTCATCTGTGTGCTGCTCCCACTGCTCTCCAGTCTCGCCTGCCCTCAAAGGCCAGGTCCCCCCACCCAGCATGCACCCAGCCCACAACTTTAGGCAGCCCTCTGAGATGGTGCCCCAGCAGCTGGGGTCTCTGCAGAGCTCTGCCCTGCTGCCCAGGGAGAAAGAGCTGGCCTGCAGCCCTCATCCACCAAAGCTGCTGCAGCCCTGGCTGGAAACCCAGCCCCCTGTGGAGCAGGAGAGCACATCCCAGCGGCTGGGGCAGCAGCTGACTTCCCAGCCCGTGTGCATTGTCCCCCCACAGGATGTTCAGCAAGGAACCCATGCCCAGCCCACCTTACAGACACCCTCTATCCAAGTCCAGTTTGGCCACAACCAGAAGCTGAAGCTCAGTCACTTTCAGCAGCAGCCACAGCAGCAGCTACCACCTCCACCACCTCCCCTCCCCGCTCCCCCACAGCAGCCACACCCACCTCTACCTCCATCCCAGCATCTGGCTTCTAGTCAGCATGAGAGCCCTCCTGGGCCTGCCTGTTCTCAGAATGTGGACATAATGCATCACAAGTTTGAGCTGGAGGAAATGCAGAAGGACTTGGAGCTTCTTCTCCAGGCTCAACAGCCCAGCTTGCAACTGAGTCAGACCAAATCTCCTCAGCATCTTCAGCAAACCATTGTGGGGCAGATCAACTACATCGTGAGGCAGCCAGCACCTGTTCAGTCCCAGAGCCAGGAGGAGACCCTGCAGGTAAGCATCAGGGTGGCTTGGCATACATATTCTGCCCATCCTAGGATCACTCACAGAATACAGCCTCCCCACATTTTAGCTTGTGGCCCTCTCTCTACAGTGAAGATGGGGAAAATTTTTTTTGTGGCTGCCACAACCCAGAGCTGGCTACCTTAGGATATGAATCAATGGAATTTGTTGGGTGAGTGGTCTGCAGGGATGTTCTGCAGAAGTAGATGAGCAACTGAGACACAGAGATGTCTTGAAGATGAGCTCTTGGAGGCCTTTCTGTCTACCCACCTACTAGCTTACTGAAACAAGGCAGCACAGGAATACAGTTTCTGCACCTTAGGGCTGCCTTGAGCTCAGCCCTCACATTTCAAGACTACCCTGGACTCAATCTCCCACCTCAGAAAAGCTCCAGAGAGCGTAGTATCCAGTCCCAATTTAGATCTAGGCTCACTACTCTCCAGAGTAGCTTGGCTTAGCCCTGTCTTCCTGGATGACAGTAGGGACCCTGCCCACCAATGGTACCTTCTGAGCTGTGCTGAACTCCTACCAGTGCCAGAGCAGAAGAGAGGCTGTCTCTTATCTTGTCATCTGCCTAGCTCCCTTGCCAGACCTTATGAATCCCAGACAGGGGGAAGGGCTGAGCTTAAGGAGCAGAGTGAGGGTCCATGTTAGATGCTGGCAGGCAGCACTTTTATAATATTGCACAGATATAGACTTAAACTTTTTTACTTCTACTAAGCTGGGTATGTTTTATTTGCACCATATCATTTATCCTATCGACAATGTTGTTTGGTAGGCATTACCATCTGTGCTTTATAGGTATGTAAGTGGGAGTTAGAGAAGCCTAGCAGTTTGTCTACATATCATACAACGTCAAGAGGTAGAGCTAAGACTTGGATTCTGGTCTGCTGACATTTCTGTAACGCCACAGAAGTCTTCTTCTTTCCATAGGAGGATATTGGATGCTGCTCCTCTTTTTTCTCAGCTAAAAGACAGTTGAAGAGGTGCAGTTTGGACCCCTGGGATCTTTGCTGCATTTCACATCTTCATTCTTAGCTCTTGATTTTCTTTTTTTTCCCCCAGAACCTCCTGTTCTATCCTCTTCTCTCTACCTTTCTCTCACTTTTTCTATAGTGGTGTCCCCTTTAAATCTGTAATCACATTTATATCTTCAAAGCAGCTTTACAGATTTTTACTTTATTATAGAATCTAAGGCCTCACATTTATGCTTCAGTACTGACAACTTCAGATCATGCTTCAATGTCTTCCCCTGAGGCCCAGTTCTTTTGAGGAGATATAGAATAATCCGTGTGATGGCAGAGAAGGGTCTAGGGTTTGTAGAGGGCCACAAGCTAAAATGTAAGTCAAAACTAGGTTATGATTGCTAAAGTGAATATCACAAAATTAGCTCAGAATTCTTGGTTTGGGTTCCATCCTAAGACTTTCACATTAGCATATAGTCTTTGGAAGAGTTGGGATAAGAGTATTTTTCTTTTTGGAAAACATTTAAGCAGTACACAATGTGTAGGTGGTGACGATGGGCAGGGCAGGGTGAGCACTAGCCTTTGTTGCCACTGGTGCTGCTGCTGCTGCTGCTGCTACACTCTCTGCAGTCAAACCTACCCAAGTTCTTATTTTCTTCTCCAGGCTACAGATGAGCCCCCAGCATCTGAGGGCTCAAAGCAGGCTCTCTCTCTTGACAAGAATACTGCTGCTGCCTTGCCCCAGGCATCTGGGGAGGAAACCCCTCTTGGTGTCCCCCCAGTGGACAGCACCATCCAGCACTCCTCTCCAAATGTGGTGAGAAAGGTACTAAAGGAGCCTGTTTTCCCTGACCACATGGGACCCACTGCCAGCCAAGACCCCAGGCACTTGGAGGGGGAGGATAAGGTGGGGGGAGGAGCATCCCTGTTCCATCCCTGGACCCTACACAGCCCTGATTCATGCCTTCTGCCCTAGTGAGTCAGCAATGTAGATCTTCCTGCTCCCCATTTCCACTCCCCCATTCACACTTAAAATGGGGCCTCCTGGGCTTCATGCAGAGTGTAAGGGGGAAGGGAAAGAAAGTCAATTTATTGAACATGTCCTCTGTCCTCTGTGCTTAGAACCGTGTGTGCTGCTTCACCAGCATTATCTCACCTTGCCTCCAACAGTTGTGGAAGTGAGCATCCCCATTGTATAACTAAGGAAACTGAAGTCCAGGGCCCTACAGCTAGTAGAAGAGACAGCTGAGGTTTATTTAAAATGAGATCAGTTCGAATCCAAAGCTTGAACTTTTCTCTCTACAATGAAGATGGGGAAAATATTTTTTGTGGCTGCCACAACCCAGAGTTGGCTACCTTAGGATATGAATCAATGGAATTTGTTGGGTGAGTGGTCTGCAGGGATGTTCTGCAGAGGTAGATGAGCAGCTGAGACACAGAGATGTCTTGAAGATGAACTCTTGGAGGTCTTTCTGTCCACCCACCTACTAGCTTACTGAAAGTGTTCGCTTACCCTGGACATAACCCAGAACCCTCAACTATCTATTCTCACCTCTGCCCCTTCACCCCCAACCCCTGTCATACCTCTAGCAGGAGCCTCAGTGCTGTGCCGTATCCTCCACCCATTCCTCCTAGTGTCCCTTGTCCCTGTTTCACTTACCCTATTGCCTTCTCTGGCCTGGTGCCCTCAACTCTCCAGTGCCTCCACTCAGCCCTGGACTTGAAGTTCTGTCAGGTGTTCTGAACTCTCCCAGCCTGTACCCTTGGCCCTGTAGCATCCCTCTGGCCCTGCAGCCCAGCTATGCTGGCTGCTCAGTGTACCTACCTGTCACCAACTTTCCCTAGCTGTACCATCACAGTGCATGTCTTAGATCAGTCAGTCTCAGTGACACTTGAGGACAGTTTAGAAAAAAGAAGGGATGGCAAAAATGAAATGTCAACTTGGAAATTGCTGATAACTCTTGAGGCTTTTTGTCTGTGCCTATCTTACCCTGTTGAAAATGGCTTGGCATAGAGGCCCTTGAGGTACTGTATATTGGCCCTTTGTGGCTCTTAGATGTTTAACTTCTTGTATTTGGGCCAGCCACCTAACCATTCATTCATTTATTTAATCATTTAATGCACACACACACACACACACACACACATACACACACATTAATCTCCAAGTATGTGCCCCATATTCTACTAGGTGCCAGGCATACATTGGTGAATAAGATAGTCAGTCCCATGCTGGAGAGTACAATCTGGTGGAAGAGACAGTTAAGCACCAATAATAAACTGTGGTAAAGTGCTATAATAGTCATTGGGGTACACCCCAATGGAGTACCTAGCTCTGGGAGAGGGGGCTGTTGACGGACGACTTCTTAGAGGACATTATTTTAAGCTGAAATTTCGAAGAGAAGTTGGGCTAGTGAAGGGTAGAGGGGTAGAACAAATAGTCGAAAGGAATGGCAACTAGGAAGCTTCAGAAGTGAGAGAAAGCCTGGGGCAGTTAGGGGGGCTTCAGATAATTTGTAATTTGGTTGATAGGATCATGAGACACACTGGGGAATGGGATAGATTGAGACCAGAGGAGCTGTAAGGCCTTGTAAATTATGCTTTGGGGTTGGGATTCAGTCTTGGGGGATGTGAGGAGTAAGTGAAGGACTTCCAGAAAGGAGGGATATGGTTTGAATTAAGTTTGAAAGATCACTTTAGCTGTGGTAAGGGAGACCAGAATAGTACAGAGGAGAAACAGGAGGCTTAATGAAATCAATAATAATAGGAATGAAGAGGAAGCAAAGATTTCAAGAGATATCAGATCACAGGAGTTTTAGCCTCAGTGTCTGATTGATGATAGGTAAGGCAGAGAAAATCCTTTGGCTTAACACCCAGGTGTTTTCCCATGCTCCCATCCCAGTGGATCTGTCTTGACCCACTGGAGTGGGAGCATGGGAAAAAGAGCATATTTAGGGGAAGAAGTTAAGTTTTGAATTATTGATATTCTTTTGTGGAAGACACATTACAAGATGACCTGAAGGCAGCTAGCTCTAGATGTCAGTAGTTCAGAAGCAAGCATGAGAATTGCTGTAACTGCCCGAAGGGTTCTTCTTGCCTGCTGCACAAATGAAGACCATGGCATTGCAGTAGAGAAAGAGTTTAGTTAATGTGAGGCTGGGATTTTTCAAAGGCAGTTTGGGGAAGGGGTGGAGGTTGCTAGAAATGGGTGCTTGCTGCTGATTGGTTGGGATGGAAATGAAATCATGGGTTAAAGCTGTTTGCTTGAGCTGAGTTGCTTCTGGATGGGGCCATAGGAGTGGAATTGATGGATCTAGATGAAGCCATGGATGTCAGACATGCAGAAAACTTGAAAAGATATCTCAAAAGGCCAATCTACAATAGGCCCAGGAATGATTAGGGGAAAGGCAAGAGGTAGGGATGGGTAGGTTAGATCAGATCTTTTTCACTGTCATAATTTGCTCATTGATATAATTTTTGCAAAGGTGGTTTCATTGCCAGTGCTCGGTTGTAGTGGAAGCCATGCAGAAAATGCTGCTTCTCATTTGCTGAGATTCAGTTCTGTTCCTATACACAGAGCAGAGGAAAGGAGCTGAGCCACATACACGCATGGAGTCAGTGCTGCCTGTGTGAGTGGCCCACAGGGTTCCCTGAGCAGCAAGGGGTGCTGCCCTCTTGTGTGGCTGCAAGTTGGCAGTGGGGTTAGCAAAGGTCCTAGAAACTCTAACTTCTCATTTTGAGCTTCTCCTGCCCCTTATTAAAAGGGGCTCCTGTAGAGGTTTGGAGGGACAGATGGCCTGGCATTCTTCACATGTTTCATAGACTTTTCATGGCTTGAACTCCCAGAAAAAGGACCCTCAAATTTGTCATCCTGGCTTAGAGGAACCTTTGGATCGGCAGAGAGAGATCAACCCTGACAGTGAGAGCCACTGGTTGTCTACAAAACTACTGCAATAAGGAAAAGGATTTTCTTTTTGAGGAAATTTGTTGTCTTGGAGCTGGGGTTGGGCAGGGTGGAGGGTGTGAAGCTCAAGGATAGCAAACAACATTCTGAGTTTTTTACCATTGAGTGATAGTATTTTGTATAGTACTGTTCCAATTTTTTCATAGGCTTTTACATGGATTATTTCATTTTATCTCTTTATCCTAGCAATACTATCAGGAAGCCACTTTCTTATTTCCCTTTGAAAGATGTGGAAACTGAGACACAGAGAGGTTAAGTGACCCACCTAAGAGTTATACAGCCAACCCATTGGGCAATGTTAGGACCAGACCACAGGTCCTTGACAGCTCTGTGTTCAATGACTAGGTTAAATTGCTTCTCTTTCTGCACTGCAGTGTGGCGTCTCACCTGCTGAATTTTCCTGTCTTTACAATCCTTGAAGTAGCCTGAGGCTTTGCTGGGGAGAGGTCTTAGGACCAGCCTAGTTTGGTATTGGTTGTTTTATCTGGTAAAGGTGTTTTGTCCTCCAGCCCACTCCCAGCCTGTGCTGGCCTGTGAGTGCCAGGAAAGTCAAAAGAATCTATCTGAAAGTCACGGACCAGAAGAACCTGTGGCACCATGCACGTTTCTGTGAGTTCTACACTGACTGTTTATCACCAAAAGAGGACTTTTGGTGAAGCAGAACATCTATGTACAAGCACCTTGGAGTTGGTGCTTTGTGAGCCAATGGTGGAAACAGGTTGCTGCTGAAAATGAGATGTGAAAGTTCTGGAATGGGTTTTCTAGTGGCTTGAGCTCTGCAACCCCTTTTGAATGAATTTTGGTATTTGTCTGGCACCAGCTGTTGCCTAAACTTCCTAATCTTGGTTCAGTCACTCTGAAAGAAAGACCATGGCTACAACCCTACCACAGCAACCCTTACATCTCAGGTGAAGCTGGGAGACATTCTGATGCCTTCATTTTATGCTTCTGAACCAGTCAACTGCTGAAAAATACACACAATCCTTTCTTCAAGGGAGTTGGCTGGGTGCGGTGGCTCACGCCTATAATCCCAGCACTTTGGGAGGCTGAGACAGGCAGATTGCTTGAGCTCAACAGCTTGAGACCAGCCTGGGCAACATGGTGAAACCCCGTTTCTACAAAAAAAACGCAAGAAAATTAGCCAGGCGTGGTGGTGCATGCCTGTGGTCCCAGCTACTCAGGAGGTTAAGGCATGAGAATTGCTTGAGCCTGGGAGGCAGAAGTTGTAGTGAGCCGAGATAGCGCCACTGCATTCCAACTTGGGCAACAGAGCGAGATTGTCTCAAAAAAATGAAAAGCTCTCATGGAGTCAAAGCTGTAGGCATCACAGAAAGCCCTATCTGAGTCCCAGTTCACCTGCAAGAGGGACCTTTCTTCTGCTGCTCGTAACATAGCCCCGGATCTTCAAGAGAGGACTTCGAGGCCACCAGCGTGCTATTCATGGCTTAGAAGCCTGAGATGTATTTCCAGTAAATGATACAGAAGCAGTAGGCATTCCTGTGATGCAGATAATTAAGAGTGATACAGAAGAGTAAAGGAAAATGATCAGGCAGATAGTATTTATACCATTATCAAAGCATTTTGATGCCTGATCTCTTAATTTGAGTCTTATAAAAACTCAGTGAGATTTACATTAACCTGTGTAGGAGGAAATTAAAACCCAGAGCTGGACAATGACTTGCTTAAACTCATTAAACCCTGCTAACTGTGAGTAAATACCAGGCATCCTGCCTCCATAGTCTCCAAAGCTACTGCTATGGATCAGATTGTGGGTCCTCAACCTCAGGGACAATCTTTTCCTCATAGCCTAGCCAGGACAGCAGCATTTGCTCAGAATGTTCCTGGGACCTGGTGAAGCTTTCTTAGGGCACAGCCTGCGTTCTGGTCAGCATCTGCAGAATTGTATGCTCTTTCTACTCAGGAGTCAGACCAAACACTCCCCAAGTCTGGCTCCTGAACTTAGCACACTCTAAGAAGCTTGTCTCCTTAGTTCTATCCTGATTTCATACACCATCCAAACCTAAGATTTTTGTCTGGGTCTCCTGGCCCATGAGAAAACAGGTCCTTGCTCCTATCTGTTTAATAAGACAGAATAGTGTATAAAGTGTTTTATAAGTACTCCCATTCAAAATGATTTTTTTTTTTGAGATGGAGTTTCACTCTTGTTGACCAGGCTGGGGTGCAATGGTGCGATCTCGGCTCACCACAACCTCTGCCTCCCAGATTCAAGTGATTCTCCCACCTCAGCCTCCTGAGTAGCTGGGATTACAGGCATGTGCCACCATGCCTGGCTAATTTTGTATTCAAAATAATGTTTTTAAGTCAGTTTCCTACACTGGCCTGGGCAAAATACCTTTGACCAAATTCTCCTGAGTCTCCAAGGCTTGGGGTTTGAGGGTTCTACTCATCTGCCTTTCACTTCAGACTCACTAGAATCCGCTTACTCGTTTCCTCTTTCTTCTACCTCAGATTCTGGGATCCTCTTTGCTTTTTCTGTCCTCCCTGGATTATCAGGGCACTGGGCACTTTTCACTTCTCTCTTCACCACCCATGAACCTTTTCACATTTGACTTCACTAAGTTATCATATATCTGCATGGTTACATCCATAGTGACAGCCTTAATAAGTACAAGAGCTTTCTGTTGAGGTGGAGGAAACAAGGGCAACAACTTTGCCATTAAAAATCAACATGGGAGGGCCAGGCACAGTGGCTTATGCTTGTAATCCCACATTTTGAGAGGCTGAGGCAAGTGGATCACTTGAGGTCAGGATTTCAAGACCAGCAGCCTGGCCAATATGGTGAAACCCCATCTCTACTAAAAATACAAAAATTGGCTGGGCATGGTGGCAGGCACCTGTAATCCCAGCTACTTGGGAGGCTGAGGCAGGAGAATCACTTGAACTTAGGAGGCTGAGAGGTTACAGTGAGCTGAGATCGCCTGACTGCATTGCAGCCTGGCCCACAGAGCAATAATCTGTCTCAAAAATAATAAATAAATAAAAAAAAATCAACATGTGAAATTGCTTACTAGAAAAGTTACTCCCTTCCTCAGCCATCTGATTCTGTTGTTTCAAGATCTGCTACTGTTAAACCAGTTTACTTAATCTTGAAGTTGTTGAAGCATTCCTTTTTTTTTTTCTTTTCTTTTTTTGAGATGAAGTCTCACTCTGTCACCCAGACTGGAGTGCAGTGGCATGATCTCAGCTCACTGCAACCTCCGCCTCCCGGATTCAAGCAATTCTCCTGCCTCAGCCTTCTGAGTAGCTGAGACTACAGGCATGTGCCACCACACCCGGCTAATTTTTGTATTTTTAGTAGAGATGGGGTTTCACCATGTGCAGGCTGGTCTCAAACTCCTGACCTCAGGTGATATGCCTAGTGCATTCACGTATTTTGAGTATTTAATTCACAAATCTGTTTCCCTCTCTCTTGTTTCCTTAGCTAGAGTGAAGGCCTTCAGTGTGTTTCCAAGACACAACTCCCAAATCTTTGGTCCCTTTTTCTATTGCATATTTACACAGTAGTCAGTTTCTGATGACTTTAACCGTCAGAACAAAAATCTGAAGCCAGAAGTGACCAGGCAAAGCTTTGGAACAGCAGCAAAAACAGCCATCACAAAACCCATGCATTATATTCTGTAGGAGATCATAAACTCGTATGTGGATATCTAGCCAGTGTTCTTGATCTAGCAAGCTTAAATATATGGTTTTCTTGGGAAAATTTTAGTTTAACTACATTATAGTAGTAAGCAGAGTAGAAGCGGAGAGTCAAGATTTCTATGAGGGTAGATAACAAGGGAGAAGACAAGAAACATCACTTGGAAAAGTGTCACGGTATGAGGTCATTCACTGAAAGAACAAGCTAAGCCCTATGTTCTTAGAAGTTCCTGAAAGCATCACTGAATTACTTATTGGTTCATCAAAATTCCTTGATATCACTAAGAAATGGTCTCCTTAGGCTTCTTATGCTCTGTTTAATAAGACAGAAGAGTGTGTAAAGTGTTTTAGAAGTATTCCCATTCGAAATAATGTTTTTAAGCCAATTGCATTTTGTTGTTGAAAGAGGTATGCTTCAGATAACTGGAAAATTTATATGGAACACCACCCTATCTGCACTACTTTATCCCCAGCAATATTATCTTGCTGTGAGAACCTGAAATTTATATTAAACTCAGGGCATGTGCACTAAGTGTCTGCTTATTTATTTCTCAGTCATTTCTTACTAGGGCACTAGCTTTCTAGCTACTGGCACAGAATCAAGACCAGCCAGCCTGTTTTCAAGGCTGGTCCCAGATTCCTAGTCTTGGACCTGTATGAGCTTGGGAAATCTGGATAACCACTCTGTGTCTCAATTTCCTTTCCTGTTAAAATGAAAGAGCAATGTTTTCTCTAAATTTTGACAATACCGTGTGGCAATCATTAGAAAATAATGTCAACACATTGAACTCTAGAAACACATCTGGGTGGTAAGAGTGAGGAGAGAGAGAGGGCAGCAAGTAACAGAGCACAGGTCAAGCAGAGTTCAGGTTAGATAGGTGCAGGGTCACATAGGTGACTAGTAGCAGAAGTGGAAAGTCAGACAATTCAGGGAGGTCATAGGTCAGGCAAGTTGTCAAGTCAGGTGGTAAAGACAGGTAGGTTAAATAGGTTAACTGAATCCATTAAATTAATAGGTGAAGTAATTTCAGATAAGTCAGGCAGGTGGCAAACAAAGATGAGACAAAAAAACAGGCAAGAAGAGGAAAGGGACAGGGATGGGAACACACAGTTTGGCGGAAGGGAAATGAGGAGCGAGACGAGATGCTAGTTAAGGGACGTAAGACGGAGCCTCTGTAGGCTCAGGGTTGTTTCTCTTCATCCTCCAAAGATGACCTGAGCTAATTATCAGAGTGAATGTGTTTTGGCATTTTGACTCTTCCTCTCTGAACTAGAAAATAGTTTATTTTCAGTTGTGAATCTCAAAATATACCTTTTCCTTCATGAAATCTGGAGGTTTTGTATGTGAAGATGAAGTCAAGGTGTCAGTTACATAGTTGACAGCCTAGAAACCGCACTGATACCCTCTGCATACTTTATAGCTAGAAATACATGTTTGCTCCTGTCATTTGACTCTGAACAATCCTGGGGTCTAGAGGGTGGGTGGTATCATCTCCGTTGATAAGTGAGCTCCCTTCTGCATGGGAGACACCAAGTGTCAGACAACCTGGCCATGTTCTCAAGCCCTTTTCCAATCCCATCATGCTCTCGAGAAATGCTTCCTCTCCTCCCAGGCCCTGGAGACTCAGCCTGCTTTCCTTGCTCTGAAAGTTGGTCCTACCCTTGCCCCCAACCCATCTTGTAGCACTGGCAACAGACTAGGATGGAAGTTCTCAAATCTTCTTTTACTTTTTGTACATGAAATAAGTACCTTTTGTTTTAATATTTTACAACCCTTTACTCTAGAGAGCTGATGTAGTATAAAAATAACGAACACATAGCATATATAGGTTTTGGAAATGCCATTATTTCCGTATAGCCTGTAAAAATGGGGTTGGGCTGGCTTTCTCACAGCACTTTCTCTGAGTCCCTTCCTCCGTGGAAGTTTTCCAGGTTCTTGTTACTACTACCAGAGCTTCACCCCATCTCCTGATAGCATTGGCCTCCTTGAGATTGGCTGTGGTTGTGAGAAAGAAAGAAATCAGTCAAGTATGCAATATCTTGGGATGTATTGCTGACCTCGTATTGTCTTCTGGGTATTACAGGACCAGGTTCATCAGGTTCACCTCAAAATAAACTGCCATGGAGTTTCTGCAATTTTTCCACAGTTCAGTCTGCATGTCTTCTTCTCCCCTATCATTATGTTAACTCACATATGCAATAGGTAATTAGGACAGGAGAGCTGATTTCCCACGAATATGATCTCTACCCCTAATCTGGGAAGTTTTGTCCTTGGGGATTTTATCTTGTGCATATCTTGTGAGATATGGCACCTGACCATTATTATTTGGGTGGTCTCGTGTGGATTTTAGTGCTCTTAATGCTTGGCAACAAGGATCTCACTAAGAAGAGACATCTATATAATTCTCAATATCCAGCATGGGTAGATTAAATGAACGCCACAATCGCACTAAACATACATGTCAAATAGGGGAAAGGGGAAAGAATCCAGAGCAAAGGATTAGGCTGTCATATATTGCAAAATGGAATGAAATAGTCACTGGGTATTCTTGTTCATAGATAAAGAAATATAGAATATTAGAAAACTATGGTAGTGCATAACCAGGACAACAAGGAGACGTTAAGGAATGCAGGCCTGGGCATGTTTGAGATAGTCATTGGTTTTTGGCCTTGGTCCCTTAAGCTGGGCTTCATTCCTAGTTTGCCCAATTTGGTTTAAATATTCTTTCCACCTTGCTTCTCTTCAACCTTTCTTATCTTGGCACTTAGACTGTGGAGGAAATTGAAGGTTTTTAAAAACTTGAACACTATTAAACTACTGAGGAAAATCTAAAGAGCATACTTTAGAGAGATAAACAAAAGATATTTAACTCATCTGTGTTTAAAATTAAGAATAGAAAATATAAGCCTTACTAAAGCAGTTAAATAATAAGGGAAAGAGGTAGGGAAAGAAGAGAAAGAGATGATAAAAGAAAGCAGGACAGAAAGAGAGAGAAGGAGCTCATGAGAGAGAGGGGGAGAGAGGAGAAGAGAGGGAAGGAAAAGAAATAGAATAGAATATGACAGATAGTGAAGGGGAGTAAGCCCAGAGACGTATAGAGGGAGACAAGTCAAAATTAAGTTGTAGCTTTGGTACCGAAGATCTGGATTCTTTTTATTTATTTATTATTGTTATTATTATTATTATTATTTTTGAGACAGGGTCTTGCTCTGTTGCCCAGGCTGGAGTGTAGTGGCACAATCTTGGCTCGCTACAGCCTCAACCTCCTGGGTTCAAGCAATCCTCCCACCTTAGCCTCCAGAAAATCTGGGATCACAGGCCCATGCCAGCATGCCTGTCTAATTTTTCTATCATTTGTGGAGATGGGGTTTCACCATATTGCCTATGCTGGTTTTGAACTCTTGGGCTCAAGCAATCTGCCTGCCTTGGCCTCCCAAACTGCTGGGATTGCAGGTGTGAGCCACGATGCCCGACCAAGGTCTGGATTCTAAATCTATAAAAAATCTACATCAAATCTATTTAATGATAGAATATTGAAAGGATCCTCTGAGATAAGGAATGAGACTAGGATGGCTACTATCACTGCTTCTATTCAATATTGTACTGGAGGTCTTAGCTAGTGGAGTGAGGCAAGAAAAACAAATGTAAAGAAAAAAGAAAATAGATTTACCACTCAGGATGGGCGTGGTGATTCATGCTTGTAATCCCAGCACTTTGGGAAGCTAAGGTGGGAAGATGGCTTGAGCCTAGGAGTTCAAGACCAGCCTGGGCAACATAGCAAGACCCTGTCTCTACAAAAACAAAAAATAAAAGTTAGCTGGGTGTGGTGTTATGCGCCTGTAGTCCTAGCTACTCCGGAGCCTGAGGTGGGAGGATTGCGTACTTGAGCTTGGGAGGTCAAGGCTCCAGTGAGCTGTGGTTGTGCCAGTGCACTCCAGCCTGGGTGACACAGCAAGACTCTGCCTGGAAATACAAAACAAAAACTTACTATTCATGGATGGGCATGATTTGTGTGCACAGAAGATCCAAAACAAAATCCCAGAATGACTTTATCAAGGTCTATACAAAGTCAATATTCAAAAATTAATTGTATTTCTATATACAATACACAAACAATAAAGAGAAATGGAAATCTATAAAATTATGTTTTACAATAATATGAAAAAACTTAAGATGCCCTTCTGAGCCTCATCTTTGTCAAGTGTAAAATTAGGTCTGCAGCAACAATAATAACAATAAAAATAATAGCAGCAGCAGTAAAAACAACTGGGGTTTATTGAGCATCTACAGTATGCCAGATATTGTTCTAAATGTTCACATGGATTGTTTCTTTTAACCTTTAATGGTTATTGTGAGGATTAAATAAAGTAATATATGTAAAACATTTAGCAAATTGCCTTGCATATAATAAATTCTTCATAAGCTTTAGCTGTATAAAAATAATCATTATTTTAGAGAGACTCATTGACTAAGTTGTCAGTAGACCTAAGCTGCTGTTCATTTGGCTAAAGATTTGTAGAATAAACAGTCCTGTATTAGTGTTGTTTTGAAATTTTAAATAGCTCATTAATTCATTTATTCATCCAGACACTGCTCTTGGGTCTAGGAATACAGTGAGTAAGCAAAATGGATAAAAATCCATACCCTAATGGAGTTTCCACTTTAGTAGGGGAAACAGACATTAATCAAATGATATCACAGATTGTGGTATGAGGCTGAAAGTATAAGTACAAGGCATATGAGAGCATAAAAGCAGGAACCTGGTCTGGACTACAGAATGAAAGAAGGCTTTCTGGCAAAAAATGTCAGTTGAGCTGAGTTCTGAAGGATAAGTGGAACAGGGCAGGGCTAAGAGAATCCTCTATGCAGAGAAAGCAGTTCCTCTGAAGCGGGTGAGGATAGTGGGTGGAGGGAGAGCTTGGTATGTTTCAGGAACTGGAAAAAATGAGTGACGAGTTCAGAGAATGAGGAGAGGGTTATTGAATGAGCTATGGCTACAAAGGAGGACAGAGGGACAGGTCATCAGGGCCTCGGGAGTCTTGTTAAGAATTTTTGCAGTTATTCTAAGAAGAATGGAGTGCACTGCGGGGTTTTATGAAAAGAAATGATGTGATTGGATCCGTGTTTTGAAAATATTTCTCCATTGAAGAGGCTACTACTGTTGTCTAGGGAGATGTGAAAGTAGGTTAGGCTAGGGCACCATCAGCAGAGGAAAGAATTAGTGGGTATATTTGAGAGATGTTTAAGGGGTAGAATTGATGGGGCTTGGTATTAGCTTGGGTGTGGCAGGAGGGGTGCTTCACTGATGCCTCCTTCATAGGATCTGACTTGCAGATCTGGATGACTAGGAGTGGCTTTCACTGAGATGAGGACAGTCTTCATGGCAAAACAGCTTTAGTAACTATATTGAGACTTGAGAATGTATTTGAAGTATTTATTTTCCTGTGAAAATTTGAATGGGAAAAGAAATGACAGATTCAAGACACTGATTTTGGAAACTTAGATAGATATGCCTAATCCCCATTTTCTCTTTGTTTTTCAAAAGATGTGAAATTGTTATATATTTAGTCTTTTTTTAAAGGGCAAGGATATGAAACTTATACATTCCTGAAGGTTATATTTAGAGCCAGTCTCCCTCATTTTCCCCAAATCTGTCTCTCCAATCTGAAAAATGGAATGGATTCAGTACAGAAATCTATGTCTTCAACTTCTTTTTATAAACCTTTTACATCTCTTCTCCTCAGATGTAAGAAAATAATTTTGGAGTCAGAACATTACTGCCTTATCCAATGATCGTACGGACTGGGTGATATTAAGATTTAGGTGCTTTGAAGTTCTCTGCCTCTGGTTTGGAATATCTTTGGCAGGTATACTAGGGCCAGAAAAGACCTCCAAATATCTTGGTTAAAGCCTACATCAAATGCTAGTAGTGCTTGGAGTTGATCTGAACAAGCCCATAAGAAGGCCCCGGAGTTGACCCAGGTTCCCCAGGACTGATTGGAACTTTCTGAGCCTTGGCATTCTCTCAAAGAAGATCTGAGGCTGATAAGAGTTTGAACCTTCTCAATCCCCTGCTACTTTTGTATAGCAGAAACTATTCTATAGCACTCCTTGATGGAAAGAGAAGCTGCTGGTGGTATAGTCAGAGGGGAATTTGAAATTAGAGGGCAGTCCCACAACCTGACCCTTTGCTTAGGTACAGGACTAGGGTGAGGGATGTGGCTGACTGCATGTGTGTGTGTGTGTGTGTGTGTGTGTGTGTGTACATGCCTCAGGTCAGGCAATAAGTTCTCTTTCTCACTCTTGCTCACACACACACACACACACACACACACACACACACTCCTCTGCTTGTGCCTCTCTCTGTGTGTCATAGCCTAGCAGCCTCCTTGATTTCAGGAAGAGGAACAGGGCTTCATTCATTGCTTGAGTTCCTGGCACCTACCAGACTCTGAAGCCAGAGTGGAATTGGAGCATGGGAGCTCCTGTGGGTTGGGTCCCCCTTCTTCCTCCCTCCATTCCCAGCTAGCAGCCTGACTCTACCCCTTGTCTCTGTTCCCACAGCACTCTACCTCGGTGAGCATCATGGGCTTTTCCAACACTCTGGAGATGGAATTGTCATCTACCAGGTTGGAGAGGCCCCTAGAGCCACAGATCCAGAGTGTGAGCAGCCTGACATCTGGCGCCCCCCTGGCAGTACCAAGCCTGCTGAGTGCTTCCCCAAAAACGGTGTCCAGCCTGACAAGTGTTCAAAACCAGGCCATGCCCAGCCTGACAACCAGTCACCTACAGACTGTGCCCAGTCTTGTGCGTAGTACATTCCAGTCCGTGCCCAACCTGATGAGTGACTCTTCTCAGGCTATGGCAAGCCTGGCAAGTGATCACCCTCAGGCTGGGCCCAGCCTAATGTCTGGTCACACCCAAGCTGTGCCAAGTCTGGCAACTTGTCCTCTGCAGAGCATTCCTCCAGTTTCTGACATGCAGCCAGAAACTGGGTCCAGCTCCAGTTCTGGCCGAACTTCAGGGAGCCTGTGCCCCGGAGATGGGGCTGATCCCTCCCTGGGGAATGCTCTGTGTAAGGTAAGTCCTGGGGAAATGCTATTCAAACTTCCTTTGCTCATCAACGGGCAAAAGATTGGCCACTGGGACCGTTATTCTGACCTTAGCTTAACAGTTCTGAGACCACTAATGACAACCATGTCTGAGTTCTTTGATTCTTGTTGATATTTCTCTTTTGAAAGATGGAAAGTGAGGATTCCACTTGCTTCACTGACTCACTGGGGCAAGGTCCCATAGCCCCTGGTCTGGATGCTTCCAAGGACTTGACCATCCCCTCAGAACTGGAGGAGCCAATTAACCTCTCTGTGAAGAAACCACCACTGGCACCAGTGGTCAGCACATCTACAGCTCTGCAGCAGTGCCGGAACCCAAAAGGTGAGACTCAAGCAGCCTGCCCTTCGTGTTGGCCACAGAGTTGAGCAGATGGACTCAGCACTTTTAGGTGAGATAGAGGCCAGCAGACAAGCTCTAAGCTGGGGAAACAGTGCATCTCTCTGAGGTTGAATTTACTTCTCTCCTCCAGAACTGTCTTAGTAACACCTGTTCTGCTTCCCTCACCATGGCCATGGCTGATCTAGGCATGGCCAGGACTTATTCTCTTTGTAACACTCCCCATGCAAAGAGTCCTGGGGGTCTGCATTATACCTAGGGGGAAACAGAACTCAGCCCAGGAGGGCTAGCCTTGACAAAATGTTATAGGGAAAAGAGCATGTCTGACTTTGGAGTCCAATAGATGGAAGTTAGGAAACCAGTTCTCTCTCCCTCTGATTCTTGGTAAGATACCTAACCTCCCTCAACTGATTTCTTTCTCTCTAAATGGGGCTAATTGCACCTACTTCATAGGCTGCTGGGACCAATAACCATAGTGAAATCATTTGATAACTTACTCTGAGTAGTAAGGATTTTCCTGGTACCTGACAGTAATGTGGATTTGTGTTGTGCTTCGTAGTGAAGGGAATTTGGACCATTGGAGATTGGTTCTGATTCACTTCTCAGCTACCCACGCCCTTTCTCCAACCAGGCTAGGCTAAGTTTGTTCTTCTGTGGAAGGTGAGGGCTAGTTGGGAAGTCAGGAAGTGACTCCCTGATGATCATTTGGGACTTTTTTCGTTCAATGTATGATGCGTGTTTAATTTGTAATGATTAGTCTGTTTCCTGTACGTGTAATAAATGAAAATGAAAGACATAATTTTTCTCCTCTTTTTTTCACACTGACTGAAAGGCCAACTGAAAAATTATTGGTTCTTATTACACATAATAATGTAACTGCGTTTTATGCAGTTAAACATTTTAGACCCTGCTTGCCCATGTACAGCGCCTAGGACCGTGCCTGGTGCTGAATGGATGCTAGTTCCATCCTTTTGCCCCACGACTGCCTCCATAGACTGCCTACTCAGGGGAGAACTCCCTGGGAGCCTCTTTTCCATGGAGTGTGAGCTGGATTCTTAAGCACTGCTGGAATCCCAGCACTTGGCTGACAGGGCATAGGCTGGACAAAAAGACTCCTCAGAGGAGGCAACACTGGTGTACTGAGAACAAGTGATTTCTGAGCTCATCTTGAAGGTGAGAAACTGGCCCATCAGTGCCTGACCCAATACTTACCCATAGGCAGCCTCTGAGTGTTACTTGTGTTCATCTTTTTAAAAGAAGGTGGCTTCCTCCTCTCAAGAAGGAGATCCATGGCAGACTTGTTACCACTATGAATGACTATAGTGTAGATAACTACTGTATGACAGGTGTGTGGCCAAAGGTATGAATAGCAGATATAAGTGGAAGGTATGCATGACAGGGTTTGTTGCCACAAATGTGTGTCACAGGTATTTATCTGTCTTTTGCCTTAGAGTGTGAGAATTTTGAACAAGGAGCCCTAGAGCTGGATGCAAAGGAGAACAAGAGCATCAGGTAACAGCCTCCTGACTAATCTCCCTCCCATCCATGATTTCACATCCTGAGATGTTGGCACAGGGAGGAAGCATCCTTGATGAATTAACTACAAGTGAAAGAGATTTGCCTGCAACTGTCTTTTTCAACCCCTCAACCTTCAAGTGGATGTCTGGGATGGTTGTGGGAGGATGTCCTGGTTCCTGCACCATGAGGCATGTGCTCTGGATGCAGTCCTTGCACTTCAGGGAGCTCCTGTCTTTGACCAGGACTACACCAAAGGGCTTCCCAGTGGCTGACAGGGCCTGGCCATGCAGAGCTGGGCCAGGAAAGGGCAGAATGTGGACCTGCAGAGTCCACATTCAGAGTCCAGTTCTGAGAGGATCTGGACTAGCAATTCAGCTGGGGATTGTATTAGTCAGGTTCTCTTGAGGCATAGAACTAGTAGGATATATATATATATAAAACTTTATTAAGTATTAATTTACATGATCACAAGGTCCCACAATAGGCTGTCTGCAAGCTTGAGGAGCAAGGAGACCCAGTCTGAGTCTCAAAACTGAAGAACTTGGAGTCTGATGTTCAAGGGCAGGAGTGTCTAGCACAGGAGAAAGATATAGCGGGGAGGCTAGGCCAGTCTCTCCTTTTCATGTTTTTCTGCCTGCTCTATATTTGCTGGCAGCTGATTAGATGGTACCCACCCAATTAAGGGTGGGTCTGCTTTCCCCAGCCCACTGACTCAAATGTTAATCTCCTTTGGCAATGCCCTCACAGATACACCCAGGATCAATACTTTGTATCCTTCAATCCAATCAAGTTGACACTCAGTATTAATCATCACAGGGATCATGGATGTTTCTGACTTAGAGGTTGGGAACAGAGGAGGATCCCACCAAGACCCCGGGGTGTCTATCTTGCTGCAGAGCCTTCAACAGCGAGCATAAGATTCCCTATGTGCGACTGGAGCGACTCAAGATCTGTGCTGCCTCCTCAGGAGAGATGCCTGTGTTCAAGCTGAAGCCACAAAAGAATGATCAGGATGGAAGCTTCCTGCTGATCATTGAGTGTGGTACTGAGTCCTCCAGCATGTCCATTAAGGTACCACTTTGCTCTGCCTTGGCCTTAAACCCTGGCCCAGCCTAAGAGCTTATTCTTTCTGTTACTGCCAGAATTCTGACTCTGGGACCTTTCCTGAGTCTCTGATGGAGCTGCAGCTCCGCCAGACGTTGTCCCCTGCTGCAAGGGGCTTGTGAGATGCATATTAGGAGTGAGGTGTCCCAGCATTCATGGGGCTTGCTTGCTTGGGGTCCTGGAATAAGTGGCTCTCATGTAGGCACACAGGGCCTGCCAGTCCCTCCCTCCCCTCCCTCGAGAGCTTGTTGGTTCTGTGCTCTGGCTGCCCAGACTTACTTCTTCCCCAAGGTCAGCCAGGACAGACTGTCTGAGGCCACCCAGGCTCCAGGTCTGGGGGGAAGAAAGGTCACTGTCACTTCTCTGGCTGGGCAGCGGCCATCAGAAGTGGAGGGCACATCTCCTGAAGAACATAGACTCATTCCTCGAACCCCAGGAGCCAAGAAGGGCCCCCCAGCTCCAATAGAGAATGAGGACTTCTGTGCTGTTTGCCTCAATGGCGGAGAGTTGCTGTGCTGTGACCATTGCCCCAAAGTGTTCCACCTATCCTGCCATGTACCAGCCTTGCTCAGCTTCCCAGGGTGAGTCATGCCAGTCCAGGACCATCACCTGGCTAGTAGGGTTACCTTCCAGGGATGATTATTCCAGGCCAGGCCCACAGAGTTCCCAGGATGGGCTTAGTCCCCTCTTCTGGACCTTCTTTTTGCGGGTCTGTGAGTTAATGGGCCTGGGTATCTTCTGCACACAGATAGGTGGATGTTTGACATTTAGTTGACTTCCTTTCCACCTCTTTTCTCACCTTCTTCTTGCATGTGGATTTGTGCCTATACTACTAACCCCAGTCCCCCCTAACCCCTGTTTTTCTAGATTCACTAAACTCTGAGTTACTGAATTTCTTCCAAGCCTGTGGCTAGGAAGCCATTTCTTACATGGAAAGGCCAGGGACTCAGCTTCCCATGCCTGCCATAGGGCAGAGGGAGAGGGAAGGGTGCTCTGGGCAATGTGCTGAGTCCTAACATGGCCTCACCTGCCCCTGCAGGGGAGAGTGGGTGTGTACCTTGTGCCGCAGCCTGACCCAGCCCGAGATGGAGTACGACTGTGAGAATGCCCGCTATAACCAGCCTGGAATGCGGGCATCTCCTGGCCTAAGCATGTATGACCAGAAGGTAGGGAGGAGTCTTTGGAAGCAAGGTTCCCTGCCTTTAGCAGCCCTCTTCTGCCTACAGGGTCTGAGGGCTTTCAGAGGGGATGAGGGGCTTTTCTGGATACCTTTCTTTGTGCTATGCCTGACAACTTGGCCCAGGGGTGTTTGGATGATTTTCCTTCTCCTAGCAGTTTTCCTCTGGCTTGGGAACCTGAATTGCACCGTAGTATGGCAGCTGGCACCCTGTGGGACAGAGCCAGGGAGTTATCAGGGTCAGCATCTTTTTTTTTTTTTTTTTTTTTTTTGAGAAGGAGTCTCGCTTTGTCGCCTAGGCTGGAGTGCAGTGGCGCGATCTCCACTCACTGCAAGCTCCGCCTCCAGGTTCACGCCATTCTCCTGCCTCAGCCTCCCATGTAGCTAGGACTACAGGTGCCCGCCACCACGCCCGGCTAATTTTTGTATTTTTAGTAGAGACGGAGAGGGTCAGCATCTTTAGTTCATACTGAGGTGAGACCAGAACAAAGTAACTCTGTTGCCAATTCTGATTTTGCAGAAGTGTGAGAAGCTGATATTGTCCTTGTGCTGCAATAACCTCAGCCTGCCCTTCCATGAACCTGTCAGCCCCCTGGTAAGGAAGGCCATGCTGTTTCTGCTTGCTATTGTCTTTTCTGCTCAGAGGGCCCAGGCCTTGGGGCAGGAGCATCATAGTTCCCAGGTTGGGCTCAGAGCATGGCCACTGGAAGTAGTGACAATATTAACTTGTGGATAGTCCAGGGGACCATACGAGGTCCTACATGGCCATTCCAGCCTCCCCCAACACAACTGCTACTGTATCAGATCTGACTTGACAGGTGACACATTCCTCCTTTTCCCTTTCTCTTTGTCTTCTTTCTCCATCCTTTTCTTCCTGCTGCTCATCATTCCTCCTCCTCTTCTTTCACTTATATTCCAACTCATTCTCCATTTCTTCTTCCTTCTTATCCACACCTCCATTTCTTCTCTCACCCCCTTTGCCTCCTTCTCCTCATGTCTCCTCCCTCAAGGCCCGGCATTATTACCAGATTATCAAGAGGCCCATGGACCTATCAATCATCCGGAGGAAGCTGCAAAAGAAGGACCCGGCTCACTATACCACCCCAGAGGAGGTGGTATCAGATGTGCGCCTCATGTTCTGGAACTGTGCTAAGTTCAATTATGTATGTCTTGCCTGTTTTCCCTATCTCATATTTCCCTGCAACCCCAGGACTGTCATGGGTGGGTAGCGGTGGGAGTTAGGTTTGGTCTGGGCTGCCATGAGGACTGGGGAGCAGATTCTGGGGGCCTGCTGTGGTGAGTGTTTAAAAGCTCTCTCCCACACTCAGGCCTTAGCATGGACTCAGGAAAAAGGGGAGGTACTAGTGACTGGCCATCTGTGGATACCTACTGGGGTCAGTTCTGCCTTAAGAGCTGCTACCAAACTAGTTTTCCTGAGTCCTCGGAGAAAAATGTCAAGTTCCAGACACCTCAGGAGACCCCGCCAGGCTTTGTGCTCTGTGTAGCTCTTGGGGGACCTGGAAGAGATGGACTAGTAGAAAAGGGCTAGACTATCAGACCATCACTGCTCTCCTCCCCCCATCAGCCTGACTCTGAGGTTGCAGAAGCTGGCCGCTGCCTGGAAGTGTTCTTTGAGGGCTGGTTGAAGGAGATCTACCCGGAGAAACGGTTTGCTCAGCCAAGGCAGGAGGACTCAGACTCTGAGGAGGTGTCTAGTGAGAGCGGATGTTCCACTCCCCAGGGCTTCCCGTGGCCTCCCTACGTGCAGGAGGGCATCCAACCCAAGAGGCGGCGACGACATATGGTAAAGAGTTACTGCCAGCCGGCAGCAGGTGGGTGGTGATCAGGCAAGCAGAGGGGCACCCAAGCAGCAACCTAAGGCGAAGCTGTTCGGGTGGCGCAAAAAATAATGATGACAATGAACCCCCACTTCCAGCTCCTTAGCCCCTAAGGAAGGCAGGGCAGTGCAGGGCTCATCAATGCCAGTTACTCACAAGACTTGAAATTCAGAAAGGTACCTGTCCCTGCCCAGGGTAACCCAGCATTTAGCAACAGACCTGGGCTGAGAAACCAGTTGTCCTGATTCCCAGTTTGGTGCTAGCTACACTACACTGTGATTGTGATGCCCCTAAGGAGGGAATTACCTGGTCTTAGTGCCTGGTTTCTATTTGGGTTTGAGGGAGAGAGGAAGGGATCTTTCTTAGCCCCTTGGTGTAGCTAAGGAAGGAAAGGTATTGCTTGCAGCAGAGAGAGCTCTTCTGATCTTTGGGCTGGTCCCACCTGTGTAGAACAGAAACGTCCGTTCAGTGCTGTTTAATTCCACTGAAATGTTTTGCCTGCCTACTGTGTGCCAGGGTCTGACCAGCCATCCCCAGTTGTTTACCATACTTAGCATACAATGTTTAGTGGCTTCAGTAAGTTTTACTGCTGCATTCCTGGGGTAGAATAAAATACTTTGACTCTGTAGAACTGCAATCTTGACATAGCCTTTTCATGTTAATAAATCCTACATTTGGCTACTTTAATTCCAAATATGTATTTTTCTTTCAGGAGAATGAAAGAGCAAAGAGAATGTCATTTCGCCTGGCCAACAGCATCTCTCAGGTGTGACAGCCAAAAGGAGACTGGGCACTCTGGCAGCTGTTGTCCCATCCTGTTGACCATTCCTCCCCATCTCGCAGTTTATCCTCTTCAGAATGTGGATGGTAGATGAGTCTCATTGAACTGTATAGTGCTCTTCTTTGCCATTTGCATCTACAGCATTTGTTTGGGAGCCATAGTGCATCCACTACAGAGAAGATTTCAGTAATAAACAGGAAAGAGGAGGGTATTTATTATTACCAGAGTAATCAGATGTATAGGCTGCACTTGACAGGACCACACCTGGTTAGGCTTGGGAGGACCTACTTTCCTTAGTGAATTTTTTTCTGCCTAGGAAAGCAGACCTGTCTCACCTTTTAGTGTCCAGGGCTCAGGAGCCATGTATATATCTGAACTCCTCCTGGGCTCAGAAGTGGGTAAAAGAAGGGAGAGAGGTTTAGATATATGGTAGGACTGTGATCCCTGGCCCAGCACAGCCAAAGACTATCACTGTTTGCCTTTGCTTGTCTTGTCTGGACAGAGGCACCTGCCATGTGCACACTAGTGGAGGCTTCTAGAGGCCATAGGTCTCAATTTGTGCCTATTTGGGTTCTAACGGTTTTCAGGGTATTTGTTTTGCATACTCACTTTCCTGATGTTGACTTAGGTGGCTGCTGTGAAAATGCTGTAGATGGTATGACATTCTTGATTGAGCTGGGTCGCTCTGCAGAGACCACTTACAACTTCTGGTTCAGATTTCACTTACAGACTTAGAAAGATGTCCACTTGAGAGCCCGCCCTCTGTGCTACTTACTCTGGGCTAATTGCACTTCTTTAGGGTGAGAACCCGCCTTCCTAGAAGTGACTGTTGGTGCTTCTCAGTGGCCATACCCTTTATCATCCTCATTCAGAGGTCTGGATCTCGAGTTCTGCTTATAAATACTGTGAGGCAGCTGCTGTCTGCTTCAGGTCCAGAGTTCCATGGGTGGAGAGAATAACCCACAACCAGCTCACTCCTCTGCGCCTCTCCTCCTGCTTAGAGATTCTAGTTCTCAACCTCTCCAAGTTCATGAGCCAAAGATCAGAAGTGAGTCTTCTGACTACCCCACCTCGAGGCTGTCTACAGCTCCCCAAAAGCCAACACTTTACTGGCAGCCCTTTTTGTTGGAGGTTAGAGAAGGCCTCAGGGACCAACAGGGGCTAGATCTAGACATTCCTGGGGGAAGTTTGTCTAAGGTGGACAGGGGGAAAAATCAAGAGGCAAAAAGCCAGTGTGCTTTGGTGACCATGAAGCAACCTCAGAGCCTTAGTTCTCCTGGAATGCAGAGAGAAGCATTCTGGAAGCCATGGGAACAGGCACTCAAGGCTACATCCTGAATGGATCTGCATGGTCCTCGCAGGGTGTTTGTGAGGATACTGGAGGTCAGGCTACTTCCCAAGCAAGGGCTTGGTTGAGAGGGAACCCATTGCTCATATTGTTGGGGGAGTTATGAACCTGATATGTCAGTGGCCAGGACTGAGATGGCTCTCCCTGGTCCTGTCATTGCATGGCTAATTTCAGGGGAGTCTAAGGTCATGGATTTGTTTCTGCTAAGAGATGAAGTTCAAGGATGTTCTTGTTTGCAGGGCCTTCACTAATGAGCAATTTTTTTGAAAATTAGAAAACATTTCTTCTCTCTTTGTGAATTGATGGTATTGCTCATTTCCTTCTCTACCCAACCTCAGAGATCATCTTCACTTTAAAGCAAACCATGCCCCTTGGCTTGCTACTCTTTCAGCAGCACATGCCACGTTCTCCTAAGCAGATGGGCTTCCGTGATCCTGTTTTCTAGTTTGGGGTAACTAAGTCTTCAATGCTTTACTAGTCTGGCAGTCTTTGGACTTAGGCTTCTGCCCTTTGAGACTCACATGACTTTCTGGTTTGGGATCTGGTCAATTCCCTTTAAATTTTCGAATCTTCTTCTATGTTCAGTTGGCTTGGCAAAGTACCCTCTGTTCTCGTGTCACTAATTCCTGCTCTAGGTCGTCTTTCCTTTGTGCAGCCCACATTCCCACCATCCCTGTGAGCTTTGTTGTACTTGGTGTTGGGCAGCCAGTGAGTGTTGTGACAGGCTCAGACTTGATCCTTCCTCAGGACCAACTGGAGACTACAAATTTAAAGCAGAAATGCCTGTTAAAAACTTGGCTTTCCTTATATCAGTGAGGCTTCCAGCTTGGATGTGGCCTCCTGGGCTCAAGGATCAGCTTGCTGGGCCAGGGGCATCTTAGTAATGTGCTGGAGAGACACATGCTCCCTTCTCATCATAGAGAGCCTGCATGCTGAGAGGCTCCCTTGAGACACCTGCCTCTCCCTGGCTTTTCCCTTAGACCTAGCCACCAGAGTTTTGAGTCACGGTTTTGTTTTGTTTTTTCATGAAAAACCAGAACACGACTTAGAAATTAGAAAAGAAAAGAAAAAAAAAAATCCTGCTAGCCAAGTGACTGTCTGCAGGGGCTCTTCATTAACATTTGGGCTGATCCTGCTTTTGACTTATTCCCATAATGGCCCAGTTTTGAAGTCTGCCAAGTCCTTTTGTTCTTGACAACATCGTGCAGTGGAAATATGGTGAGTTCTAGATTCTTATGGGACAGCATGCGGTTCTAGAGGAAAAATTGGCTTCTTGGGTGTGCTGAGAAATAAGACAGTAAAGTGGCTTCAGTTGATGCAAAGGGGATTTTAGTTAAAAATTGGTTCAGGATTTTAAAATTTTATTTTATTTTTTGGCCAGGCGCGGTGGCTCTTGCCTGTAATCCCAGCACTTTGGGAGGCTGAGGTGGGTGGATCACCTAAGGACAGGAGTTCGAGACCAGTCTGGCCAACGTAGTGAAACCTTGTTTCTACTAAAAATACAAATATCAGCCAGGTGTGATGGCACGTGCCTGTAATCCCAGCTACTTGGGAGGCTGAGGCAGGAGAATTGCTTGAATCTGGGAGGTGAATGTTGCAGTGAGCTGAGATTGTGCCATTGTACTCCAACCTGGGCAACGGAACGAGACTGCGTCTCAAAAAAAAAAAAAAAAATTGGTTCACGGTGAACTTGCAGAGCACTCTTCCACAGAACATGGGTAGGTTAGCCCTGCCTGACTTCTAGCAATTTCTAACCATACACCTTGCCTGCCTCTAGTACCCCTACCTGAGTGGCAGCCACCAGACCCTCCATAGGCTCTGTTCCATGGCAGTCCTTGCCATCCAGCCCGGCGGGCTCTGGCTCCCTCCCTGTACCCATTTTTAGCAACAGTCTGGCTCCTAAGACCAAGGCGCCTCCTTGTTTGTTCCTGGGCTCTGTTCTGCTCCCTCTCTCACTCCATGGAGTCACTTATAGTCTTCCTTTCTGAACTCCTGAACTGAGCCTTTGTTCCTTGAGGATCGCCACCTCCTGGGCTTCTTCTCCCTCCCTCAGTACTGCCAACATTGCTCTGCTCCTTCAGTCCATTTCCATGACATCAGCCCTCTCTCTCCTCTTCTTGTCTTTTAGCTTTCTCCTGGACTTCTTCCTCTCCCCAGCATGAACTCAGAGCCTATCACACCCTATCACACACTGATGTTTTTATCAGCATCCTGAACTTTCTCATGCCCTTCAACTTCTCTCTTTTTGTTTTTTTTAGAGAGAGTCTCGCTCTGTCACCCAGGCTGGATTGCAGTGGCATGATCTCGGCTCATTGCAACCTCTGCCTCCTGGGCTCAGGTGATCCTCCCATCTCAGCCTCCTGAGTAGCTGGGACTACAGGTGCATGCCATCATGCCTGGCTGATTTTTCTACTTTAGGTAGAGATGGAGTTTCGCCATATTGCTCAAGCTGGTATCAACACTCCTGGGCTCACGCGATCTGCCTCCCTTGGCCTCCCAAAGTGCTGGGATTACAGGCATAAGCCAGTCCTATCCCCTTCAATTTTTGCTAAAACTATAAGCCATTCTCCATTTTCGTCATCATCCTATTTGCTGCTTCCACCTCCTGGGCTGCTAAGCATGACAGATTCACAGTTGGCAGCCTTAGTTGAGCTCTCAGTATTGACTGGAAGTTCAACTTGTTGTGACCTTTTTTTTCCGCCACCCATGCCTCCATCTTTGCCCTCCGCAAATGACTGAGCTCACTGTCTACTTCACAGAAGAGAGCCCCTAAAGCAAGACCTTCCTTGCCCGCTGCTCCTCTCTCCCCTCTCATTCATCTGTGTCTGTAACTCTCCCCATCCCCTCCGTTCTTGCTCCTATTTAGTTCTGTCTGTCTTGAATACTGTTGTATGTCCTCCAAGACTGCTCCCTCGCTTAGTTCACTGCTCCCACTCCCTGGAGTCTCCAGCCTCTGTCTCCATTGGTTACCTCCACACAGCCTGCAAACAAGTTCTCCCCAAGATTAAAACAGCATTTCTCAGAGTCTGTTACCCCTTACACATTTTCCTTGTTAGCCAAGTTGCTTTAAAAAAGAAGCTTTTTACACTGATTCTTCCTCAGCTTTTCTTCAGCCCTCTACACTTTTTCATAAAAGTCACCAGTGACTGCCCAGTTGCCAAATAGGATGAAGACCTTTCAGTGCTCAGCTGTCTTGACCTCTCTGCGGCATTTCACCCCACCCACCAACCCTCGGTGAAACAACCTCCTCCCTTAGCTTTTATGACACCACAAGTCTCTGGATTCTCAGAGAATCCAAAAAAACAAGTCTCTGGATTCTCTCCTCTTACCTCTCAGCCCACACAGGCTGAGCCATCCTTGAAACCTAGACAGGGGGAAATGTCTGTGGCTGTTTGTGGTCTCTTCTTTTCAGGAGTTGGGTAGGCAGGAAGAATTACAGCTGCTCCTGCTTCCTCTGTCTGTCTATTTCCTGCGTCCCTTCCTTTTCCTGAACTCAGTTCTCCTCATGCCAAGCATGTTTATGAGCTCCTGCTGGGAGGACAGCATCTGTGAGTCCTTCCCTCTGTCTCTCCCAGACAACACAGATATTTTAGCCATGTTTGCTAAGAGACCCCATCTAAGTCAGCCCGAGAGTGTGGATTAGGTTTTATAGCATCCAGGCTGCAGTCTGGCTAAACTGGATTACCATGCTGGTGGGCAGCTCCTCGCCATGATCCTGCACCAGTTAGAGCCTGCTGCAATTGAGAAGGAGTCTGGGATTGTGGTAAGACATGTTTCCATGCACGTCAGTGCTGCTAACCAGGGGGAGAACCTGGCAGGGTGGGTGTCTGCTGCTACCATTGGGATGGAGGGAGACTAGGGAGTGCGGTGGCTCCTCCCTTGCTGGGGCTCAGATGGAGTCAGCATGACTCCCTATATCAGGGCCTTTTCCACCTGTGCTGATCACCATCAGCTGCTTGCTCCAGTTGTTTCTGGAGTTTGAGGCAGCTATTGGTTGCTTTCTTGGAGGTAAGGAGGTACATACTAGAAAGATACCTGATTTGAGAGTCTGAACACCAAAATTTTTGGCTCTTTCCATTATGAACTGTGTGACCTTGGATACAGTTTCCTCATCTATAAAGTTGTAGTGGAAGAATGGCTGAGAACAGTGATCTCTCAGCTCTCCAGCTGTAAAGATGTTAATTATGACTTTGACTCTAAAGATCAGGCCACATAAGGAACAGGGGAATTCCAGGGGTAGGACACAGCTGGGGGAGTCCAGACCAGGGCAGGGAAAGGGGACTCACAAGCCAAACAGAGCTGCTTTGAGGAAAGTTCTTATCAGCTGGTGCTGCTTCCTGAGCCATATGCCCATTCCTCAAGCTGTACCCCCTTTCTTGGCTATGTAGGATGAGTTCCTCCTAGACCCTTGTTAGGAGTGGCTATTGGATCCAAAGCGGTAGGGGCATGAGGGAGGATATTTTAAAGGAAAGTATCACTGATCTTAAAAGGACCTATACATTCAAGAAAGAACAAATAAAAAATAACACTTTTCTTTACCAAGAATTGTGTCCTGGAGTGTTTTTCAGCGAAGATAGTTGAACCTGTCGCATGGCCTTCTTGCCCCTAGATCTCTATGTCGTAAGAACTCAAGGTGGGGAAGAATAGCCTGGGAGGCCTTTCTCTCTAGGGAAGAACTCACCTCTCTGCTTTTTCTTCTTCTTCTTATTTTTGTTTTGCTTTTTGAGATGGAGTCTCACCCTGTCGCCAGGCTGGAGTGCAGTGGTGCGATCTTGGCTCACTGCAACCTCCGCCTCCCAGGTTCAAGCAATCCTCCTGCCTCAGCCTCCCAAGTAGCTGGGACTACAGGTGCACACCACCACGGCCAGCTAATTTTTTTGTATTTTTAGTAGAGGTGGGGTTTCACCATGTTGGCCAGGATGGTCTCGATCTCTTGACCTCCTGATCCGCCCACCTCAGCCTCCTAAAGTGCTGGAATTACAGGCGTGAGCCACCGCGCCCAGCCTGCTTCTTATTTTTATTATTTTTAGTTTTCTTTAGAGACAAGGTCTTGCTGTGTTGCCCAGACTGGTCTCAAACTCCTGGGCTCAAGTTTTCCTCCCACCTCAGCCTCCTAAGTAGCTGAGACTACAGGGACGTGCCACCATGTCTCTGCTTCTTACTGTGTTAACACAACCTGTTTCTCAAAACACAGGCAACAATTCTGAGGTGGAGTTAGGGAAAAGGCATCATGTGAATGCCTAACACTTCCAAGAGCTAAACACTTCAAGAATGTCCTTTATATAGTGATGGTCCCCAGTTACATATCCTTAGCTGTCCTCTCTGCTTTCTCCACGCTAGTGGTTTCTAGCCATTTTTGGGGGGTCAAGGGCATTGTTATGAATATTTGTCATTCAATTAGGCTGCATAAAGTCTGAACCCCTTTCCTGTCTTTGGTGAATTTCCTGCCTCAGGAGTCTTGGGAGACACAGCTCATTCTTCCCTGCAGAAGCTAAATATACTAGAATCTTGATTTCCCAGCATCCGTTGAAGTCAGGTTACAGGCCTAGTGGTAGCCATTTAAAAAAAAAAAAAAAAAAAAAAAGCCCAGAGCCTCCTTTCTGGTGACAGTGTTGGCTGCGGGCAGGTGGGGTTTCCATGGTGGCAGTAGCAGCAGCAGCGGTACAAGGTGAAGCACATGGGGCTCGATGGCATTGCTAGTTTCTTCAGCAGACCAATTTTGCACATGATTTCAGGAATTGTTCCTGGCTGCACAGCTCTGAGTATAATTCTCTAGCCTTCCTTACAATTCTGTGAACCACCTAAAAAGCCTTATAATAAATTCATTTTTTCTGCGTACATCAGCCAGAAATGGTTTCTGGTACTTGCAACTCAACACTCTAACTGATGTTTGGTGATAAAAGTCATGGACCCACTCTTCTGAGCTCCAGACTCACCGATCCTGTGGTCTATTGGACAGCTCCCCTTGGATGTCTCAGTGTTACCTGACACACTAGCCACCCCCTTAACAGATTCTTCCTCTCATATCCTCCATCTCAGCAGCCAGGACATGGGAAGAAAACTAGAGGGATGTGGTATCCGAGAAGCCAAGGAAGTTTGTGTTTCAAGGAAGGATAATCATCAGTTTTCATGGTTAAGATGAGACCTGGAAAATTTTCTCTGGCCTCTCACCCCTCTCCAGACTGGCCCAAGTACATGAACCGTTTCTCTGCTTACTCTGTGATCTTCCCGCCTCAGCCTCCTGAGTAGCTGAGATACAGGCATGTACCACCACACTGACTTGCCTTACTAATTTTTTTAGTACTAGTCCTTCTCTAGGTTCCAGGGACACAGCCCTTCTACTCCCCACACCTTGGGTTCCATGGCAAGCTGCTAGTCAGGACAGCTCCCTGGAGCAAGTCTTGCTCTCATAGGTAGTGCAGTATTTGACCTCCTCTTCCTCCACACCTGGCCTATGGATTATTTTATCCACTAGGGAGTAGAGGCATAGTATCCAGGGTCTAGGAGCTTTTCAAAGGCCTATAAAAATAAGTCCTGGCCAGGCACTGTGGCTCACACCTATAACCCTAGCACTTTGGGAGGCCAAGGTGGGAAGATCGCTTGAGCCTAGGAGTTTGAGACCAGCCTGGGCAACATAGCAAGACCCTGTCTCTTAAAAAAAATTAGCCAGATGTGGTGGCACACATCTGTAGTCCCAGCTATTCAGGAGATTGAAGTGGGAGGATCACTTTGAGCCTTGGGGTTGAGGCTGAAGTGAGCCATGATCGTGCCACTGCACTCCAGCCTGGGTAACAGAGTGAGACCCTGTCTCAAAAAAAAAAAAAAAAAAAAAAAAAAAAAAAGATGTTCTGGTTATTATAGGGCCTTTGCCTTTCTGTATGAATTTTAGAATGAGTTTGTTAAACCCTCTTCCAAAAAAAAAAAAAAAAAGAAA
>NW_012106720.1:1358207-1411301 GCF_000951045.1 Mandrillus leucophaeus
AAAAAAAAAAGTCCTGGCCGGGTGCAGTGGCTCATGCCTGTAATCCCAGCACTTTGAGGGGCCGAGGCAGGTGGAACACCTGAGGTCAGGAGTTCAAGACCAGCCTGACCAACATGGAGAAACCCCGTCTCTACTAAAAATACAAAATTAGCTGGGCCTGGTGGTGCATGCCTATAATCCCAGCTGCTCAGGAGGCTAAGGCAGGAGAATTGCTTGAACCTGGGAGGCGGAGGTTGCTGTGAGCCGAGATTGCACCACTGCACTGCAGCCTGGGGAACAAGAGCAAAACTCCGTCTCAAGAAAAAAAAAAAGTCCTGAAATAATATAAAATAAAAGATGGCAAATTATAGATAAATGTCTAATTAAATGTCTATATATCATGTTAAAGCTATAATTGTTAATTTTATAACAATTTTATAAAGCTTCATAAAAATTATGTTATACCTGAAAACAATTTGTAAGTTAGAGTTTCTCACTTCATAAGAAATTCTATATATACAAGATAGTTGCCAAGAAACCTGAGCCCAGTATAAATTAAATGAGTTACTCCTAGCCAAATAATTAAAAAGCCAAATTATAAAAATAATTTCAAAAATTTGCAGTAAAAACTATATTTACCACAGGCTGTTGGTGGAGCTTCATGTTTGATGTAGGGCTTCCTAGAATAAGAATGCCTGTTCTCTGGGAAGAACTCTCATCCATGGGCCTTGGAGTTATGCCCAGGTTGGAGAGGGGGACCCCTTAGAGACAGCTCTGCAATTGTAACAGAGAGTGCTAATTGTTGCCAGTATCTATTGTCTTTTTCTTTTTTCTTTTCTTTTTTTTTTTTTTTTTGACAAGATCTTGCTCTGTCACCCAGGCTGGAGTGCAGTGGCATGATCATGGCTCACTGCAGCCATGAACTCCTGGGCTTAAGCGATCCTCCTGCCTTGGCTTCCCAAAGTGCTGTGATTATAGGTGTGGGCATCCAGTCTGGGGTGTTTTTTGTTTATTTTTGTTTTGTTTTTCACAGCAGCTGACTCTATATTATAACCAGTATTCCAAAAACAGTGCTTTATTTGCTCACCGGGCTGGGAGGATATTCCTAAGCTTTTTTGGAAATTGATGTACCCTTGGTTTCCAGCTATGTCAGAGACGTAAGACCTGCTGAAGCCAAGCTCCACACTCATGGAGAAAATAAAGATCTGCTTCTTGCTTGTAAACAGGAACACCACAGCCTCGGTCTTGCCCCAGCCTAAGGGCTAAGGCCTGATGCTGGAGGAAGCAGTTGTTTGTATCTAGGGCTCCTCATTTGTTCCAGTGGTTCCCATTTGTGGTGTGGCCCACTGACAATGTTGCTTTATATTAAAGATTCTGCCAAGGCAGTGCCTCTGTGACTTTTGAAATTTATTAACTAGGGCCAGGCATGCTGGCTCACACCTGTAATCTTAGCACTTTGGGAGGCTGATGTGGGAGGATCGTTAGAGCCTAAGAGGTTGAGGCTGCAGGGAGGGAGCCACGATTGTCCTACTGTACTACATCCTGGGTGACAGAGCGAGACCCTGTCTCAATGAAGACATAAAAAGTAAATTTTATTAATTAGCTTAATAAAGCATTCATCCTCTCTCTCCTACATAAACTGAATCTCTGGTAACCAAATAATTTACGAGGGAAAGTTTCTCTTTTAAAAAGTTTTCACAGTAATTGAAGAGGGACTGATAGATTTAAAATATCACCATTTTTTTTAGCCCTCAATGAATGAATGAATCTAGGGAATGATCATCTATGGCTGCTCACATCACCAAAAAAGAGACGATCAGACATTGTATGTCTCCTGATTGAAGAACACAACATCATCTATAAAGAATTTATAAACAAATAGAATCTGAACCTAAACAAGTCTCTACATCTACGAATTTACAGATTAATTTCCAATTGACAGGAAATGAAGAAAATAGAGGAACACCTTAAATGACTTCACAAGGATCCACTCAGCAAAATCCAGTTTCCGAGGACGACAGAAGAAACAACTTGGTTTACATTACAAAGGGAAAAAAGGGAGTTGGAGGGGAAACCTTAAAGAGCCTTAAAAAGCATATAAACCAATTGCAATATATAGAATTTATTTGCGTCTTGGTTTAAACACACTAAAAATATCATGAGACAATTGAGAACATTTGAAGAGATGATGGCTGAGAACTGTCCAGAAGTGATGAATGACATGAATTCATAGCTATAAGATGTTGAACAAAATACACTTGAAAAATAAAAAGAAACTTGAAACATATTGCAATGAAACTGTAGAACACTCACGACAGGGAAGATCCTACCAACAGCAGAGGGGAAGATGTAAATGTTACCTTCCAATGGTTCTAGCACTCTTCTCCTTCTGAGTGCGTGGGAAGATTGCACTACTGCACACCACTTACTTATTTCAGGTGTATTTATGAGACTTGAATTGGCCAATGAGAGTAGCAGTGATGTAGGTCATTGCTATGTTGAATAGAACCAGTGCTTGATTCTCTGTTTAATTTCTCTCTTCCCTTACTGAGGTGACTCTGAAAGCATGCACTGATATGAAGATGCTTATGTCTGAACTAGTCTGGTGTGCTGTGCTAATACACGGATAACATATGCTTTGCAATATTTTCCATATCTGCAGCAAATTTTGCATGAATGAGGACTTTTGTTGTAAGTCAGTGAGAATTGTGTGTTATTCATTACTGCAGAATAAGCTGGCCTATAGTACAAAGAAGCTTGGGTTTCCTTGGGGAAAAAAATCAATAACGAAACACTAAGATCCAAGGCACTGGCCTAGCAAGCAGGTAGCAAGGAAACTGATATTAGTGACTAGAAGGATAGTGATTCATGTTATGCAGTGGAAAAACATTTGGTAAAACTATAGTCTGAGATAACTTGGGAGGCACATCACGTACTTAATGAATTTCAACAGAGGGGAAGAGATTGGAAAACAACATTGGTAGCCTACATTGGTTGATATTCTGTTTATCAAGCTATTTCAAGAAAGACATGAGTTCAGAAAAGAATTGCCCTGTTTTTAAGGAGTGAAAGAAAATACATAGTATACAAAAATCCAAGGACTTAGGTTTTTGAAGAGGTAATTGCTTCTTGACACTGAAGACTAAGATAAAATTTAGAGTTGAAAGCCCATTAAGATTCAGCCTTGAGGTAAGGATCATATTAAAAATATTGGCATAATATTCATTGTTAAAACCTTTGAATGGATCAAGGTACTTCAGGGAAAATAACAAATTAAGAATATAGTGTGCAGTAAAATCTTTTAGCTGGATAACATTCAGGGAAAAAATTCTAAGGACGTAGCTTTTCCACCAAAGCCTGTGTGGAGGGAGGAGGAGGAGAGGGATAGAGAGAGACAGACAGAGAGAGAGAGAGAGAGAGAGGGCGCAAGGCATGGGCATGTGAACTCCCCTTATCTTTGGCTTTGCTTTCTATGATTTCAGTTGCCTGTGGTCAATGGCAGTCTGAAAATATTAAATAGAAAATTCCAGAAATAAACAATTCATGAGGTTTAAATTGCACACTATTCTGAGTAGTATGATGAGATCTCTTACCCCCACTCCATCCCACCCTGTCCTGCCAGGGACATGAATCATCACTTTTGTCTGGTGTATCCACTATATATACTACCCACCCTTAGTCACTTAGTAGCCTTCTCAGTTATTAGCTCAACAGATCATAAGAAGAAGGGTAAGTACAGTACAGTAAGATTTTTGAGAGAGAGACCACATTCACATAACTTGTATTGCAGTAGATTGTTATACTTTTTCTATTTTATTATTAGTTATTGTTAGTTTCTAGCTGTGCCTAATTTGTATATTAAACTTCATCATAGGTATGTTGGGAAACAACAGTATACAGTATATTGGGTTCAGAACCATCCATAGTTCAGGCATCCACTGAAGATCTTGGCACATATCCCCTGTGAATAGGGTAGAATTACTGTAGTTCTCAAAAATAATTGTGGGTATAGCTTTCGGCCAGTGATGCTGCCTGCATTTAAATAGATAGACACATAATGAGGTGTGTTTGTTTGTTTGTTTGTTTGTTTTGAGATGGAGTCTTGCTCTGTGGCCTAGGCTGTAGTACAGTGGCAAGCTCTCAGTTCACTGCAGCCTCTGCCTCCTGGGCTCAAGCAATTCTCCTGCCTCATCCTCCTGAGTAGCTGGGATTACAGGTGCCCGCCACCATGCCTGGCTAATTTTTATATTTTTAGTAGAGATGGGTTTTCACCATGTTGGCCAGGTTGCTCTCAAACTCCTGACCTCAGGTGATCCGCCTGAGGTCTCCCAAAGTGCTGGGATTACAGGTGTGAGCCACCGTGCCCGGCCCATGATGAGGTTTTTAGAGTGTTTTACTGCCAGGGGAATTATGAGCCTAGACTAACAGAAAACAATAACTGTTGAAGACATTAAATGGCTCTTGGGCTTTCAATCATCTATGATAGAGAATGCCCAGGCTCTTAACACGCCTAAGAGTTGAGAAGGCTGCTCAATCCCCAAAGAAGTTTATGCCGCAAGCCCCACATCAGCAGGGACACTAAAACGGGAAGAACCTCTTAGAGGGCAGAACCAAGGGATAAGGAGAACAACAGACAAGGGAGCTACTTCCAGGGACCTGAATCAGAAAATAATGAATAATTCCCGAACAGACTAGGAAGCCCTCAAAATATTTGCCCAGTTGGATTTCAGAATTGTCATAGCCAATGACTCCTGTTTGCCTCCCATTCTTCCCCTTTCCTACATGGAATGTCTTTTTTTGTTCTATAATCTACCTTTCAAAATCTTTACTCATCTTTTAAAAGTCATGTCATTTGTCACCACCTCTAGAACTCCCTGTTATTCTGGAGAACACAACTCTCTCTTATCCTTCTCTTGCTCTGCTACAGGGACACCTGGGAGTCTCCTGTCCCTGCCCCCACACCCCCAGAGAGTCATAGATATGGAAGAAGCACCAAACCCCTAGTCATCCTCGACTCTTTTCCCTCTGCCTGGAAGGCTCTACCGCCAAAATTTCTTAAGGTTGGGGTTGGCCCCAATCACCCTTTAGATCTTAGCTTACACCCCTCCTCAGAGAGCTTTTTCGAACCACACAATCTGAAGCAGACCCAGGCATTCTCTCTCACATTCCTGTTTTATTGTCATCATAGCACTTACTATGATGTATGTTTATCTTTTTCTATTTGTCATCATAGCACTTACTATGATGTATGTTTATCTTTTTCCTCGTCTTGTGTTCTTGCTCACTGTCCGAGTCACAGAGGGTGTAAGCTTCCCTGACAGCAGAAATCTTGCTCGGATCCTGGAACAGTGCCTGTAGTTGCTCAAGTATCACTTGAATGTATAACTCCGGTCTCCGTCAGCCAACTCCCCATTTCACTAGGAACATAAGTCTTAAGAAGACTTGTCCAAGGTTCCTCATGAGTCATTGGTGGTGTCCGGACTAGAACTCAGGCTTGCGACTCAGATATCTATCGGATCTTTCAAAATGTCTAGGGCTGAAATAGTTCCTGGACGCCAGACAACTGGCAGAGTGAGAGAGGTCCAAGGTTCATTCCCCGTGTTGCAGTGTGCTGGAAGCCCCATAGGTGGCGCCAGTGGCACTCATTTAGCTCCAGGAAACGTCAGAAAACTTGTTAACGGTTAACCCCTAGGGGGAAATTTTGATGAGGAGCAGGATAGTTGCATAGTCTTAAATTGTCTCTCCATTGACTGCTCATTGTTGTGCAGGAAAAGTTGTGAGGGAGGAAAAAATATACAGCAATTGGAGTACTACACAGTGGAGAAATCAGATACGATTTTGATTGTGTGCTCAAAATAACATCACCAAAAAGGGGCAGGTAGGACATACTGTGCACCCAGATGTAATGCCGTGAGAAGGACACGATGTCACCCATGATACAGGATTGCTGCCAAGGATGCAGAACCTGAATCTCATCACAGAGAAACATCAGGCAAACCCAAAATGAAAGACGTTATATCAAGTAAAGGCAGGGGATAGGGGACTGGATTCTTTAAAAATGTCCCTATCATTAAAGACAAAGAAAAGCTAGGAAAATGTTCAGGTTCAAGGAGGCTAAAGAGACGTGACAGCTAAATGCAATTCCTGACCCTATATTGGGTCCTGTAGTGGAGTGAGGAAAATGTAATAGGACATTCTTGGGTCAACTGAAAAAATGGGATATAGAGAGTAGATGAAATAATTGTATCAATGTTAAATGTACTAAAGTTGATAACTGAACTGTGGTTATATAATTGAATATTGTCATTTTTAGAAAATATGCACTGGAGTATTTAGAAGTCAAAGGCCTTAGTGTATGTAACTCACCTACAAATAGTACAGAACAAAACTGTAGATGTGTATCTTTTTTTAATTAAACACACACACACACACAGAGCGCTATAAAAAAAGCAAATGGTGTAACATCTTCTTCTTTTTTTTTTTTTTTTTGAGAAGGAGTCTTGCTCTGTGGCCAGGCTGGAGTGCAATAGTGTGATCTTGGCTCACTGCAACCTCCGCCTCCCGGGTTCAAGCGATTCTTCTGCCTCAGCCTCCTGAGTACCTGGGACTACAGGCACGCACCACCAAACCCAGCTAATTTTTAGTAGACACAGGGTTTCACCATGTTGGCCAGGATGGTCTCAATCTCTTGACCTTGTGATCCGCCCACCTCGGCCTCCCAAACTGTTGGGATTACAGGCGTGAGCCACCATGCCCAGCTGGTGTAAAATCTTAATAGGTGAATCTGGGTGAAGGACATATGGGGCCAGACACGGTGGCTCACATTTTTTTTTTCTTTTAAAATTATTGATTCAAATATATTGAGGGGATACAAGTGCAGGTTTCTTACATGCATGTATTGTGTGGTGCTGAAGTCTGGGCTTTTGGTGTATCCATCACCTGAATAGTAAATATTGCACCCAATAGGTTTTTCAACCCTCAACCCCTCCCACCTTTTGTATTCCCTAGTATCTATTATTTCACTCAACATGTCCATGTGTACACATGTTTAGCTCCCACCTGGGTGGCTCACACTTTTAATCCCACAGCTTTGGGAGGCCAAGGTGGGAGGCTCACTCTAGCCCAGGAGTTTGAGACCAGCATGGGCAACAAAGCAGGACTCCATGCTTGAACCCAGGAGGTTGAGGCTACAGTGAGCCATGATCATGCCATTGTACTCCAGCCTGGATGACAAAGCAAGATTCTCTATTAAAAACAAAAAACAAAAAACAAAAAAACAGGCTGGGCGTGGTGGCTCACACCTGTAATCCCAGCACTTTGGGAGGCCGAGGAGGGCAAATCATGAAGTCAGGAGTTTGAGACCAGCCTGGCCATCATGGTGAACTCCCGTCTCTACTAAAAATTCAAAAAATTGGCTGGGCATAGTGGCGGGCGCATGTAGTCCCAGCTACTCGGGAGGCTGAGGCAGGAGAATCACTCGAACCTGGGAGGCAGAGGTTGCAGTGAGCAGAGATTGTGCCACTGCACTCCAGCCTGGATGACAGAGTGAGACTCCGTCTCAAAACAAAACAAAACAAAACAAAAAGATATATGGGCATTTTAAAAAACTATTTTAATTTTCATAACTTTTCTATAAAAGTTTGAAGTTATTTCCAAACAAAAATTTAAGAAGAAAAAAAGAATTAAATGATAGTGATCCCAGGTAGCTCCTCTGCCCACCCCTCTTTCTGTTACACAATTCAGAGTCTGTGTCCTGCCTCATTAGAGTGTGTCTTCTGCTGTCTCCTTTGCTTCCATCATTTCTCTTCTGATAGGACTGTGTTTGGCTTAGAGGCCTAGGCTGGAGGGGAGGAGCCACTTTTGTCTATGGCTGGAAAATGCCACTGAAGCTTTCGTAAGAGGATGTGCAGAGGCACTGGAGGCCTCTGAGTCCAGACTTCACCTCTACTCTGCCCTCAAGGAACTAAGGCCACTGGAAGCAGTCAGGCTCCAGCTGGGTTTCCCCGACCATTCTGAACAGGCATCTGGTCTCTGAGGGGACTCAGCAGGACTGGGTGTGTTAAGAGCCTTGGCAGTATGGGGACAGGAAGGGCTTCGCTATCTTTTCCCTCTGCTTACAGTTTCTTGGAGGTGGCACAATCCATCTTCTTTCAAGAGCCCAGGCATGCCAGACACCCAGAAACCTCAGGAGTCCTTCCAGTCTTCCTATGATCTACTTTGCATTAAATTATCAACATTGGATATCAGTGACAGGGTGGTAGAAAGTGTGCCCCAGATCTGACCTTGCATTCTTTCCTGGGATGACTTCTGGTGGCTTTCCCTCTGTGTCTATATCCTTCACATGTGAGTAAAAGGGACTTTGTCCATCCATTCCCATGCTTGAGCCTGGCTGGGCTTGCCCCTCACTCAGCTCTTCTCACAGGACAAGAAGATCAATCTCTGCAGTCACCTGGTGGAAAACTGGTGAGGGTCTAGACTAAGGCTCCAGCTCCCTTTACTCACATGTTAGCAAAGCAGAAAAAAATTACTCCCTTTTATCTGTGCTCAGTAAACGAAGTTCTTGACCATGAAATTCCGTAGACATAGCCAAACAATGTTTCGATGAATGAATCAAACTTCCAAGTGAATGGTGTTTTTATCATGAGATAATCGCAAGACTATTAGCTTTAGTTACGCTCTTGGCCAACTTTGTTTCCGGGAACCTTAAAGGCTGTTTAAGGCTGACTTGCACTCATAGCATGTTACAGGTAAGGGAGGCAGTGATGCCAAATGGTCAGGAGCACAGCCCCTGGAACAGACAGCCCGGATGGGACTCACACATACTAGCCATGTGGTGTTGGACAAGTTGATCCTGCAGACTGTACTTCTGTTTCTTCATCAGTACCTTCCTCATGGAGTTATTGTAAGAATTAAATTAAAATACATAAAGCATTTGGGCCAGTGCCTAGGCACAGAATTAGTGATATTATTAGGTGGGTTAGTAGTACCTAGTATTTTATTAAAACTAAGGCACATAAATGTAGGTACTTTCTTGGTTCTTCAGGAAAGTGTCAACAAAAGGTTTTTATGCCACAATATCAGGACTGCTACCTGGCTAACAGCAATAGTAATATGTAATCAGAGGCAACCCGATTTCCAGAAGTTAAAAAGTGAAAAAAAATGTGGTTTTAGAATCTGTAAAATATGAAGCATTATTTAGTTTTTACTTTTTAAATTAAGATGTCACTAATATACTATACAACTCATCTTTAATTTTTATTTATTTTTTATTTTTAGAGAGAGACAAGGTCTTGCTCGGTTGCTCAGGCTGGAGTGCAGTGGTGCGATCATAGCTCACTGCAGCCTCAAACTCCTGAGCTCAAATGATCCTCCCACCTCAGCCTCTCAGGTAGCTGGGCCTACAGATGCACACCATCATCTGCATGTGCATCAGCTAATTTTAAATGTTTTTTTGTAGAGATAGAGTCTTGCTCTGTTGCCCAGGCTGGTCTGAAACTCCTGGCCTCAAGCGATCCTCCCACCTCGATCTCCCAAAGCTCTGGGATTACAGGTGTGAGCCATTGCACCTGACCAGAATTTACCTTTTTAAAGAGCACGGTTCAGTGGCTTTTAGAATATTACAAGGTGAACAGCCATCAACACGGTCTGATTTTAGAATATTTTCATCACCCCAAAAAGAAACTACATAACTGTTAGCAGTCTTCCCCAATTCCCTATTTTCCCTGTCCTGGCAACTGCTAACTTATTTTCTATATATATAAATTTGCCTATTGTGGACATTTCATATAAATGGAATCATACCATATATGGCCCTTTGTGTCTGGCTTCTTTCATTTAGCGTAATGTTGTCAGGGGCATCCATACTGTAGTATGTGTCAGTACTTCATTTTTTTTATGGTCAAATAACATTCCATTATATGGATATACTGTCTTTGCTTATTTTATTCATTAATTGTTAGACGCTGGGTTGTTTCTTCTTTTTGACTATTATGAATAATGCTGCTGTGAACATTCATGTATAAGTTTTTGTGTGGACATGTTTTTTATTCTTTTGGTCATATACCCAGGAGTGGTCATATAATAACTCCATGTTTAATCATTTAATGAACTGCCATAGTGCTGTGAACATTCATGTATAAGTTTTTGTGTGGACATGTTTTTTTATTCTTTTGGTCATATACCCAGGAGTGGTCATATAATAACTCCATGTTTAATCATTTAATGAACTGCCAGAGTGTTTTCCAAAGCAGCTGTACTGTTTCACATTCCCATCAGCAATGTATGAAGGTTCCAATTTCTCCACATCCTCACCAACACTTGTTATTCTCCAGATTTTTTATTATAGCCCTCCTAGTGGGTGTGATGTGATATCTCATTATGGTTTTAATTTTATTTATTTATATTTTTAGAGATGGGAGTCTTGCTATGTTGCCCAGGCTGGACTCCAACTCCTGGGCTTGATCAATCCTTCTGTCTCAGCCTCCCAAGTAGCTGGGCTAGCACATACCAGTATGCCAGCTGGTATCTCATTATGGTTTTGATTTGCATTTCTCTGATGATTAATGTTGCTGAGCATCTTTTCCTGTGCTTATTGGCCATCCATTAGTATACCTTCTTTGGAAAAATGTCTACTCAGATCCTTCGCCCACTTTAACACTGGGTTGTCTTTCTTACTGCTAAACTGTAGGAGTACTTTACAAAATGCAATTGAGATACTAGACCACTAGCAGATATATGACTTGCAAATATTTTCTCCTTTTCTGTGGGTTGTCTTCTAACTCTCTTGATAGTGTTCTTTGAAACACGAAAATTTTAATTTTGATGAAGTTCAATGTATCTGTTTTTTTTTCTTTTGGTTGCTTTTGCTTTAGGTTCTGTATCTAAGAAACCGTTGCCTAATCCAAGGTCACGAAAATTTATACTTATGTTTCTTCTAACAGTTTTACAGTTTTAGCTCTTATATTTAGATCTTTGACTCACTTTGAGTTAACTTCTATATTTGATGTGAGGTATAGTCTAAATTTACTTCTTTGCATGTGGATATTCAGTTTTCCCAGCACTATTTGTTGAAAAGACTACTCTTTCCCTCATTGAATTGCCTTGGCATCTTTGCCAATTGACCATAGGTAAGTGGGTTTATTTCTGGAATCTCAATTCTACTTCATTGATCTTTATGTCTATTCTTATACCGGTATGACCCAGCCTTTTTTTTTTTTCTTGCCCTGTCTTACAGTGCTGAATGATCTAGTCTGGATGACTGTAGCTTTGTAGTAAGTTTTGAAATCAGGAAGTGTGACTCTTCCAACTTTGCTTCTATTTTTAAGATTGTTTTGCCTGTTCTGGGTCCCTTTCATTTCTATATACATTTTAAGATCAGATTGTTAATTTCTGCAAAAAAGACCACTGAAAATTTGATAAGGATTGTAAGGAACTTGTGGATCAGTTTGGGGAGCACTGCTGTCTTAACAATATAAGTCTTCCAATCCATGAACATTTGGCGTGCACCAACTTGAACTCTAATTATTATCTAACAAAAAAAGCTAGTTTAGATATCCAAAATGATGAGACACACTGAGTTAATTGCCAAATGTTTATTTCATTTTTGAGCTATATGGATAAGGTATAGTTTTATTTTGTCAAAGTAGGGGAAGAGAACAAATGGAAAGACATATAAATTCGTAGAGCCTATCAGTAATCAGAGAAAGATCTCAATAGGAAAAAGTTACACTTTGTATTATATCCTTCTCAAAGATATGTTCCCATTTAAGAAATCTTGCCAGGAACGGTGGCTCACACCTGTAATCCCAGCACTTTGGGAGGCAGAGGTGGGTGGATTGCATGAGTTCAGGCATTCAAGACCAGCCTGGGCAACAAGAAGAAACCCTGTCTCTATAGAAAATACAAACATTAGCCAATCGTGGTGGTGCATGACTGTGGTCCCAGCTACTTGGGAGACTGAGGTGGGAGGATTGCTTGAGCCCAGGAGGTTGAGGCCGTAGTGAGCTGAGATCGTGCCACTGCACTCTAGCCTGGGTGACAGAGTGAGACCCTGTCTCAAAGAAAAGAAAGAGAAAGAGAAAGAAAGAAAGAGAGAGAGAGAGAGAGAGAGAGGGAGGGAGAGAGGGAAGGAAGGGAGAAATCTTAATATAACACGTAATAATCTAAGCATCTCTTAATTTGTTTTATGGAACGAAAAAATTATAGGGTTTTTTTTCTTATATAGAGTCTCTTAAAATTTTTTGAATAGCAGAGATAACCTTATTACATGTATAAATCCACTGCTTCTTGACTTAAGAAAACTGAAATCCTCCACTCACCCCACAAATTCTGGTATTTTTACAACAGGGTCAGCAAACCCAGGGACAAACTGTGCTAATTGCTTCTGTGTTTTGTTTTATTGACAAACTTCAATTCTGGCTTCTCTTCCTTAAATGTCAAGCAGTTTGATATTGCATTGTAACAATAACGTTACCATAGAGTGTTTAAGTAAATAACATGTAAATAACACTTGTTGCTAGTGGTGACATTAATAATTACAGGAATAGAATGAGAGCAGACTGTTGTGTAGTAATGACCCCTAGAATAGACTAAGTTCCTTGGCAGTGTTAAGAATTTGTCATGTTAGTGGTCAAGGTGTTGCAATCCATTATCTCACTGAGAATTGATGACTTCAGCTATGGTTACTAGCCCTAATATTTAATGCAGCTGCCTTGAGCGACTTGAATGCTTAAAAAAATGGTCTAAGGCATTATGTCAAGAGTTATCCAAGGAAACTGAGGATCTTCGTGTATATATTTTAGGGAATCAAGTACATTTTACTTTCTTGTATAGTTCCTCTGGTTCCTCTCTATAAATAATAGTGACATTTGCACACTGGAAATGAATATTTGTCTATTTGTCAGTCTATCTATCCACCTATTTACCTATCCATCTATGTCTTACCATGTTCAACGAAGTCTCTTTCCTTCAACCCTCCCCTCCCTTTCTCTCCTCTCCCCTCCCCCTCCCTCCTTCCTTCCCTTCCTTCTTCCTTCTTCCCTCCCTTTCTTTCTTCTATTAAATCTTTTATTTATTAATTCCATAATGTTTACTAACTAGCTACTAAGTTCCAGGCACTGTTCCCAGGCACTAGGAACAAGCAATAAATAAAGAGGCCAGGTCCATGCTGTCTTAGAACTTAGCTTCTGGTGAGGAAACAAAGAAAATAAGCAGCTTGTTTTAGATGGTGTTAAGTGGTCTAAGACAACAAAGCAGGGTGATGTGATAGACTGTGGTGTGGGGCTATTTTAGGTAGGAAGATCAAGGAAGGCTTCTCAGGAGGTGGCAAGTGAGCTGAGATCTGAATGATAAGGAACCAGGCTTGAGGAGCTACAGAGGCAGAGCCTTACAGAAACAGGAAACAGCTAGTACAAATATTTGAAGCAGTTTAAAATAATAGTCAATACAACAAAAACATACAAAAAGATGAAAGTAGGAATGAGGGGAAATGAAAGAGAACAGGAGAAAGTTGTGATGCAGATATGCAAACTGTAGTTTGACAAAGTTATTAAAATTGAGTTGCAAATTTGGGTGCTGTCTTCCTAGAAGTCAAGGTGAAAGGGAAATGTGATCAATCTCATGGTCTGCTTTCTTTATAAAGAAAAGTCATGTCAGTGTCTCTAGGGAAAGTATTGTTTTCTGGCCCTCAGGATTGAAATATATTTCTTGCATTGACCCTCTTAAACAGGGCATATAGGTGATTACATTAGTGTGGTAGGCCCCTCCTCCCAACTCCAAAGACTTGGAAATACTATGTGGAATTCAAAGGCAGGAATACAATTCATTTCAGAAAATACCATGACTAGGAATAGAAAGCTGTCAGAACTCTTTTGGTCTCTTCTCTCTGTATATCTTTTTCAACCTTCCTGTTCGTTTCTCATTTTCCCCGCAGCCTAGTTTTCTGCATTTCTTTTGGCCACATGGCGGAAAAGTATGTCTGTTGACAGCCTCTGATTTTCTATTTTAAAGATGTTTCTATGTTTCCACATTAGCTTCCTAGAGAAAGACTGAAATCTCTCCATCCTAATTCCAAATTCCTGGGAGAGAGGGATATGATTGCCTTATCTTGAGTCAGGTCCCTACTATTGGAGCAATCAACTGTAGCCAGGTGGCCTGGTTACCTTGTCTGAGGATCCAGGGCTAGTTTCCAGAAAAAGACATCTGGTTATACTGCTGTTTTTAAAATGCAACTTGCATTGAAGGTCAAGAAACCATCAGTGGGTAGACACTAGTCTTCAAAAGAGATTAAAAGTATCAGGGTGCATAGCATGTGATGCAGGTAATGTTTTATAAAACTTGTTTCAGTTATTAAATATATGAATACATGTGTATTGAGTGATAATGTAAAACATATTTATTTTGATGGATTGTGCTCAAAAAAGTTTGAAAAGCTCTGGACTAGACAAGCTGGTAGGATTCTGCTATAGAGATGTAATAAACAACATTCTTCAAGTAATCCCTCTAGTAAATGTAGAGGTATCATGAATATTTTTTAAACAGCGTCTCTTAATATAAGCAAATGGCATAGTGCTAAACATGACTTGGTGCAGGCAATGTTGCAATGGTGAAGACGAAGTGGTACAAACATACAGTTTTTTGATGGTCTGGTTTAATCCAGGGCAAAACATAGTCCAGTGGTTGTTTTTGCTTTTCGAGTCAGGGCTGGCTATCACCCAGGCTGGAACCTGTCAATATGTTACCTTATATACAAAGGGCACTTTACAGATGTGATTAATGCCCTTAAGATGGGGGAGGCTATCCTAGGAGATCTTTTTTAATCTCCTAGAGGCTAGTACCTAGTAGTACGTCATTATATGGTAGGTTTCTTGCAGCCCTTTGGTGGCCAGGTAGTTCTGAATTTTGTAGAGACGGAGGTCTCCCAGTGTTACCCAGGCTGGTCTTGAAGTTCTGGGTTCTAGCAATCCTCCTGCCTTGGCCTCCCAAAGTACTGAGATTATCGGTGTGATCCACTGTGCCCGGCCTAGTCCGGTGGTTTGAAGTTTGAAGTTTGAAGTTACCAGTCACCCATTATGACCATTTTGAGTTTTTTGATGAAAAGGACTGGATGAACTAGTTGCCAAATGTACCCTCTCCGCAAGCAATACAATGAATCCACCTGCCGTGGTATCAAGTTACTTGCTACCAATCAGTCTAATATTAGAAAACATCTGCCTCAAATAACTAGGCTAGTATTAGGAGAGTTGAATTTCTTTCCCACAGCTGCTAAAGAGTAGGACCCAGGACCACAGAAGCCATTCCTAGTTCAGGCCAATAAATGCATTAGCATACAGCTGGACCCTCTGTTGCATGGGGCATTCAGATGGTTCTTATAGGTTTGTAGCTAAAACATATCCCTGAGAATTGTCATTTGATCTGTCAGTCTTCTCAGCCCCTGCCTGGGGACAAACACCCTCCCCCCAGCATTTTCCCGTCTTTTTAGGCCAGCTCCCCACCCACTGCAGTTCAAGGCTTGCAGCCCTAGCTCCAACGGGCTGGGGGTTGAGGGCTTGACCCCGAGCGAGAAGAGTGGCCTGAGCATTAATCACCTCAGTACTGTGATATCCCTACTACAAAGCTTTATTTTACGTAACATACGGCTGCTCCTCTGTGCCCCAGACGGGATATTAGGTCCGTTTCTAAGGGGAGCTGCCCTTGGGCGCGCCTGGGGCTGCACTCGGGGCACGTGGGCGCCGTTGTGCAGCCGGCACCTCTGGGCCAGCCCCGCGGCTTGGAGAAGGGGCTTTGCACCCGCCGCCGCTCTTTGTCCCCGCGCGGCCCCCGTCCACCGGCCTGCGGCTGTTCTGCGGGCCGAAAAGTTTCTCCCGGTGCAGAATTCTGGGCTCAGCGACAGCCTGCGCCAAGTGTGCGCACCTGTAGGAGACCCGCCCGTCCGCCGGCCGCGGTGAGTGGTCCCTGGAGTCACAGCTCAGGGCGGGCCCGCGGGATGGGGCGGGTGGCCCGGGGCGCAGCCGGCCCAGGCCGTTGCTATGGCAACGTAGTGGGCAAACGGGCCTCTGGGTCTCTCGCTGCCGGTCGGCTGGCGACCCCCCAGCGGCGGGACCGGGCTGAACCCGCGGACCCCTCCGAGTGTCTCCCGGGACCCAGCCGTTGGGACCCCATTTCCCCCGGTCCTGTATTTGGGGTGGTCTCTGTCTGCCCCGGTTCATCTCCACCGTCTCACCTCCACCCCATCTTGGGACGTGAAACTTTTTGAAAGTATAAAGCGAACTTACTGTAGGGTAAGTGTGTGCGAAACATCCTTAGAACTTCTGAAGGTGTGTTTCTTTCTTTTTTTAAATCTCCTAGAGCCTGGTACCTAGTAGGACCTCATTATATGGTAGGTTTCTTGTTGCCCTTAAGATAGTCTCTTACACCTAGAGGATGCACATAGGAGGTGATAGGATGACATAAAGCAGCCCCGTACTGGCTGTGTGGACAGGTAATTTAAGCACTCTCCCTCAGCTTCCTAAATGTAGACTATTAATTTCTCATAAGGTCGTGGGTTTCAGTGAACCTATATGTGAAGCTCTTTTGTGAACCGTACATGTAAAAAGCACTTGAGCATTAGTTGTAAGGGATATTTGCATGCTAAAAGTGGTCTGGTGCTCCCCGTCCCATATCACCAGCTAAGGAGGACCTTCTTTTTTGACCACCAAATGACTCCAATATCCAACCAGAAAATAGGATGGTCCTGCCTTGGAAGAGGGCTCTGTGAATGGAAAGGAACATCAGCAAGTTTTGAACCTAAACTGTTTCCTTGTTCTCCAGGCCCATGCCTTTAGACTATGATGAATATGCAGATATATCGCACATTTAAATTTTTAGCTCGTGTAAATCTCAGTTGCACTCTCAATGAGTCATACCAACCTCTATCTAGTTTGCAAATCAGAAATCTTGGCCTCATCCTTGATACCTCGTACTTTCTTCCTTTCCATATCTAAACAATCGTCAAGTTCTATTCATTTTATCTATCTTCAAACCAAATCTCAAATCTATCTGAGTATCTGTGTCTCTGCTACTATCACCCTAGACCAGTCTACCATTATCTGTTGTCCAGTAGTAGCCTCTTAACTAATCTAAAGGTATTTACCCTTTCCTTTCAATATTCCCATCCATTCTTTGCCCTGCAGCAGCAGTAGTGTTTTAACAACTAAAGTTTGATTATGCTACCTCCCCCCCTCCTCTAGCTCAAAATCCATCATGGCTTCTGGTTATTCTTAGGATGAAGACAGAACTCTTAATGTGGCCTAGAAGTTGGGTGACCGTGTACATGACCATCCAGACCAAGATATTTTTGAGAGAAATAGAAAGTACCAGCCTGACCAACATGGTGAAACCCTGTCTGTACTAAAAAATACAAAAATTAGCTGGGTATGGTGGTGCATGCCTGTAATCCCAGCTTCCCGGGAGGCTGAGGCAGGTCTGAGAATCGCTTGAACCCAGGAGGCAGAGGTTGCAGTGAGCCGAGATCATGCCACTGCACTCCAGCCTGGGCAACAGAGTGAGACTTTGTCTCAAAAAAAAAAAAAAAAAGTTATTATTTATACTAGGACAAAAGGTCTAACCTGGGTCTCTGTCAGGCAAACTGAGGCAAATGGTTATTCTACATTGGCTTCTTTTCAGACTTTTGTGCCATTTTCCCTCCTACACAGAGCTGTTGCATATGATAGTCTCCCTGCCAGATGTGCTCTTCCTTCTTCTCTTCTAACTCTTATTCACATCTCAGATCAAATATTTCCTCAGGAAAACTGCTTCTGACTGTCTAGGACAAACCTGCTTAACATAGGTTCTTCTGACACCAGTGATTTCTCCTTAGTAGCACTTAATCACAATCGCAATTTAAAATTTGTCTGTGTAAATACTTGAATGATAAGCATTTTCCTATGTCATTAAACAGTCTCTGAAAATATCACATAGTGGTTAGGAGCACAGGCGGACAGCTTAGATCTGAATCCCAGCTCTGTCACAATTCCTTATCTGAAAACTTATGATGCTAGTTGTGTTTTAAAATTCAGAATTTTCACTTTATCGGAAGATGACATGGTATAGACCCTGTATCATGTCTAGTGGGATCTGGGGCAGCACCTTGTAATCAAACACATTAACTTCTCTTTAGTAAAATGAATTCGCTCTAAGTGGGACAGAGATAATACATTGTTTCATTGTCAGTTTAGATCTCGTTTTGCAAATGAGTTTGCCACAGGTTTATGAAAACACTTGACTCTTGTTGGAGGCCTAGGTGGGAGGATCGCTTGAGGCTAAGAGTTTGATACCAGCTTGGGTAGCATAATAAGACCCATCTCTACAAAATTTTTAAAAAATTAGCCGGGCGTGGTGGTGTGCATCTATGGTCCCAGCTACTCCGAAGGCTGAGGTGGGAGGATCTCTTGAGCCCCAGAGCAAACCCCAGGCTGCAGTGAGCTATGATTGCACCACTGCAGTCCAGTCTGGGTGACAGAGTGAGACCCTGTCTCTGAAAAAAAGAAAAAAAAAAAAAAAAAAGAAAACACTTGATTTTCTGAGATTTTTGGGTTTTAGAATTTCAGATGAGGATGAGAATTTCAGATGTGATTTTGCTTTAGTGTAACCTTGAGCCCATCATTTAACTCCTCTGGCCTCAGATTCCTCAACTGTAAAATGGAGATGATACTAGCACCTGCCTATGTCACAGGCTCCATGTCATGCTGTTTTGAGAAGTAAATGAGTTAGTACATGTTAACTGTGTAGAACAGGGAATGGTCCTTCATCAGTACTATAAAAAGGTCAGTTCTCATATCATTTTTATTAGCTCAGTAATAACCCACACTATGGATGAAACATAATTTATTTGCAATTTACTTATTGTTGAATATTTAGACTTCAGGTACAAAATGTAATAATGGATGTCTTTACACTTAAATCTTTTTGCTACATTTTTGATTACTTCAGGTCAGTTCCTAGGCTGGGCATGGGGATGCATGCATGTAAAACCAGCACTTTTGGAGGCTGAGGTGGGAGGATCACTGAGGCCAGGAGTTTGAGACCAGTCTGGGCAACATAGCAAGACCCTATCTCTAAAAAAATAAAAAAATTAGCCAGGTGTGGTGGCATGCACCTGTAGCCAGCCCCTAATGCTGAGGAGGCTGAAGTGGGAAGATCTCTTTGACCCAGGAATTCGAGGCTGCAGTGAACTTGCCACTGCATTCCAGCCTGGGCAATGGAGTGAGACCCTGTCTCAAAAAAAAAAAAAAAAATCAGTTCCCAAAAATGAAATTATAGGGAGGTCAAAGGGCAGGGACATTGTGAATGCTCTCAAAACCTCGAAACATTGCCGTACTGTTTTTCAGAAAGATTATGCCAATTTACATTGCCACCGTCAGTTTTATGACACCCATATTAGCATTATTATTTTAAAAACTTTGCTAATTTCACAGATAAAAATGGCACCTCCTGGCCAGGCGTGGTAACTCACACCTGTAATCCCAACACTCTGGGAGGCCGAGGTGGGCAGATCACGAGGTCAGGAGATCAAGACCATCCTGGCTAACACGGTGAAACCCCGTCTCTACTAAAAATACAAAAAATTAGCCGGGCGTGTTGTGGGTACCTGTAGTGCCAGCTGCTTGGGAGGCTGAGGCAGGAGAATGGCGTGAACCCGGGAGGTGGAGCTTGTAGTGAGCCGAGATCGCACTGCTGCACTCCAGCCTGGGTGACAGAGTGAGACTCCATCTCAAAAAAAAAAAAAAAAAAAAAAATTAAGTAAATAAATAAAAATAAAATAAAATGGCACCTCCTTATTTTAACTCACATCTGTCATTATTAATATGTTTTAAGTGTTAAGAAATTTATTGTTAGCTATTGGCTATTTCTTTTTTGTGAATTGCCTACAAAAGCTTTTTGATGGTTTTTGTGTTAGAGTCTTAGTTTTTTCTTATCAATTGTTTGTTTGATTTTTATCTTCCCCAGCCCAGGCAGGAGCCACTATTCTGGGCTTTGGCTGGAATTAGTTGGATAAATTATCCCTGGAGCATGGGGCGAGTTGTTACTTGCCTGTAGGCTACATGGCAAGGTAGAAAACTGTTTCAGAGGCTGTTTCTTGGGGGAAAAATCTGGAATCAAGACCGGGCTGATTGCTTGTTTATCTGAACTTTGAGTCAAACAGGGCTTGGAAGAAAGAGAGCATCCAGGTAGGAGGCAAAAACCGAGACAGATAAGGAAAGGCAGAGTAGTTTTCAAAGCTGGAGGAGAGAAGCTGCAATCTCTTTTTTTGCGGAGACATTGCAGTTTCCTGTATGGAGGACGAGGGAATGCTGGGGGCACTGTCTTGGCCACGCACTGAACCATATGAACTCTTGATACAATGAGGATATTAACCCTTCGATGTGGGGCATTTTCCCCACAATTGCCTTTTCATTTATGATGGCTTATGATTTATAGAAATTAAAACAATTTTACGTTGTCTGCCTGTTAATCTTTTCCTTTATGATCCATTGCTTTTATTCTTAGAAAGTCCTTCCCATGAAGAGAACAGCTACCTATCTGCATTTTCTTTAAAAATGTTATTTTGTAATGTCAGCAAATCAAGAGGTAAAATAAGTACAAGAAAGCTGAGTAGTGTGATGTCCAATAAAAAACCTAAAAGAGGATGATACAAAGGTGGGTACTTGTGTCTTCCTCATGTGTCCTTGAATCAAGGACTAGAAAAGAGCTTATACTGCTTGCTGTAAGGGAGATTTAGGAAGGCTGTTTCTGATAGTTGTTTGAACTGATGGCTGTTTCAACCATTGACTTATCTGTCACACATTGTAGAAGCTTATCCTTAGAGACTTACAGAAGAAGTATCCTTCTGAAAGAGAAGATGTGTTCTCTGGAGCTATTTTCTACTTTTATTCATCTGATGATACTATGTAGTACTTCAAACACCTCTAGTTGTTAAATACTGAGAAATAACTTCCCTGTTTTCAAAAAGAGGCTTACAAAATGGAAAATGCAATATAAAATTAATTGCTGACTTTTTTGGTGTTGTTAAATTGGTATGCCTTAAGATGCGATTCAGAAAGAATTTCCTTTCCTGCTAAACTCCACTATATATGAGTGAGGCTAATTGTGTTTTGTTTATCTTAGAGCTCTAGAATATGAAGAATGGACATCTTATTGTTAAGCTTTGTTAATATATATTTTCTTAGTTTATTAACTAAAATACATTGTAGAGTGCATAAGAAATGACTAACCTCACAAATCCCACAGTTTTATTGACCTGAAGTTGTTTTATTTTAAAAGGTTTACAAGGTGAGGGGCAGTAATTTTAATAATTAGAATGTCCTTTCTATGTATAATGAACTAATGATCTTTCTTAACCATTGACTTCTCAGTTAAGGTCAATAAGGATGTGGTATTACATTAGAAATAAATTAAGAAAAAACAATTTTCTATTGATAAAGATAAGTTCACTTAGGAATACTATTATTGATCCTTATTTTTGATAAAGTTATTTAGTAAACAATATTGACTATTATAAACATTCATTCAATAAATATTTATGGGGCGCTGATCATATGCCAGGCATAGTTCTAGAATATTGTATTATATCTTTACTTTTATAGTGTATGTGTGAAAAGTTTGCTGTGATTCAGTATTCTTAACATGAGTTGATGATTATTTGGAAAAACTGGCCATTTGGACTCACACATATTAATTCAGAGACTTATAAAAAAGCCTTAAGTAAAATGTTCATGCAGTCTCCAAGGTTGAGATGTTGAAAATTGAAAGTTCTACTCTGTTACTTTGTCATTATCATGGTAGAATGCTTGTCTACAACAGAGCTCACTGGAAGAGAATCCGTTTACCATTTACCAAAGGCAGTGCATCTGAGGCTCAGGTTCTTAGACTTGAATTCTTTCAAGTTTGTTTGCTGCCAGCAAATCTAACATCGAGGCTCTTATATCTGCTGTAAGGAGCTCAGCTTCCAAACAGGTGAAATGTTGGGAAGAAAGCAAATATTTATCCTTGGATATTTTTCATGGAAATCCAATTAATTTTCCTCTCAGTCATCTTTATTTTGGTTTTCAGTTTATGGCAATAAAATTCAATATTTTTCATATTTGTTATTATAAAAGTAAACACCAATATCCAGCAGTGATTTTCAAGTTAACTTCTTTATTGCTTTTCTGTCATATCTCTTTGATGGTACATACAATATGTAAACTTGGCGCCTTTTTATAGTTGCACCTCACCTTTTTTATTGAGATATGATTTACATACCATAAAATTCACCGTTTTAAAGTACGCACTAGTTAAACAGTAGTGACACTGGCAATCATAACTACTATTTAATTCCAGAACATTTTTATCACCCCCAAGAAGAACCCTCACATCCAATAGCAGTCATGCCTTGTTCTCCCTTTCCCTGAGCGCCTGGCAAACATCAGTCTTTCTCTAGATTTGCCTCTTATGGAAATTTTATATAAATGGAATTATACAATATGTGGCATTTTGCATCTGACTTCTTTCACTTAGCATGATGTTTTCAAAGTTCATTTCTGTCGTAGTATGTATCAGTCCTTTATTCCTTTTTATGACCAAATAGAATTCCATTGTATGGTACATTTTGTGTATCCATTCATCAGTTGATGACCATTTGGGTGATTTTCATTTTTTTTTTGGTATTTTGAGTAATGCTGCTAAGAATATTCATGTACAAGTTTTTGTGTGAACATATATTATCAGTTCTCCTGGGTTCTCTAAGAGTAGAATTGCTGATTATATGGTAACTCTGTGTTTAACTTTTTGAGGAACTGTCAAACTGTTTTCCAAAGTGGCTGTACCATTTTGCATTCCCAACAGCAATGTATGAGGGTTCTCATTTCTCCATAGCTTCACTAGAACTTGTTACTGTCTTTCTGAGTATAGCCATCCTAGTATGTGTGAAGTGGTATTTCATTATGGTTTTGATTTACATTTTCCTGATACCTAATGATGTTAGGATCTTTTCATGTGTTAATATGGAAGATCTGCAATTTGTATATCTTCTTTGGAGAAATACCTATTCAAATATTTTGTCTGTTTTTAATTTGGAGAAATACCTATTCAAATATTTTGTCTGTTTTTAATTTGGGTTGTCTTTTTCTTGTTCAGTTGTAAGAGTTCTTTATGTAGTCCGGATATTAGACTCTTCTCAGATAATTGATTTGCAAATATTTTCTTGCATTTCGTAGATTGTCTTTTTACCTCCTTGGTAGTGTTCCTTGAAGCACAAAAATTTTTAATTTTATAAAGTCCAATATATTTTTTCTTCAGTTTAGTTGCCATATCTAAAATACACTATAGCCTAATACAAGGTCATAAAGATTTACCCGTATGTTTTCTTCTAAAAGTTCTGTAATTTTAGCTCTTATATTTAGATTCTGGATCCATTTTGAGTTAATTTTTGTTTATAATTTGAAGTAGATGTCCAGATTCGTTCTTTTATGTGTAGCTATTCAGTCATCCTAACTGTTTCTTGTACACTTCATTTCACTTGTTAAAGTCAACTCGTCAGGCATGTTTTGGGGAGACAAAATTTGGCTAATTCCTTGTCACTCCAGTTATATGCCACCATCCTACACAGAGGACATTCCAGACAAAGAACCATTCCATATTGCTAACAGGACTTTGGCTCCAAATTTCCATGTAGGGATATAATTTGGTGAATTAGTGCTATGGATTGAATGTTTGTGTCCCCTCAGAATTCATATTTTGAGGTCTAAATCCCCAGCGTGATGGTATTTTGGGGCATTTGAAAGGTAATTAGGTCGTGAGGGTGGAGCCCTCATGAATGGTACTAGTGACCTTATAAGGGGATGGAAAGATGAGAGTGCTGTCTGTTCTCCACCATGCGAGGACACAGCAGGAAGATGGCCATCTGCAAACCAGGAAGAGTACCCCCACCAAGCATCAGATCTGCTGGTGTCCTGGTCTTGGACTTCTCAGCCTCCAGAACTGTGAGAAATAAATGTTTGTTGTTTAAACCACCCAGTTGATGGTATTCTGTTAGAGCAGCCTGAACTAAGATAATTGGTCTGTTGAGGATGTAAGCTTCAAGTCTGCTTCCCTGTCTAATCTCACTTAAGGCCTCTAAGTTGACCTATAGGGTGCCTCTTTACCATCTTTTTTTCAGGATTGTAATCTGATTCCCACTTGACCCCTTGGCGAAAGGGAAGAGCAAAGGAAGGATTACCCTCTCCCAAGGTGAAGAGGCCTTAAGATTTTCCTTACAGCCTCATGGGAGCAACAGGAAGGGCCATGAGAACCTTTCCACAAAGAAAAGATGATGATCCTCAAGGGAAGAAAGAACTTTTCATCTTTTTTTTTTTTTAACCTTCCATTGAAAACTCCTTCTTCTGGAATTGTGATCCAGTTGAACTGTGGCTTGTTCAGAACTCCTTTTCTTGGAGTGGAATGATAGGGAGGTGTGCCTTGTGTTCTTCCCAGAGGTTCAAGTGTGCAGTGGGAAAAAGCTTAGGATTGGTGTGCTCAGGCTCACCTGGGTTCAAATTTTGGTCCTGCATTTCTAGCTTTGGTTCCTTTTTCTATGAAATGGGGCTTATAATTATAATTTCCCAGAATTCTGAAAAGCAAATGTCATAGGTAAAGTGCCTAACAAATATGTAGCCCTTCAATAAATGCTAGTTTCCCATCTCTATGTTTTCCAATTTTCTAATAAATTTGTATAAATGCAGTGTAAAAAACTCCATAGAGTCTTAGAGTTGGAAGGGATCTTCATATTTGTTGTTATAAATAATACTTTGCTGAATCTGTTATAGCTCTTTTCATGTTTGTTCACTTGATTTGTTGTTTTTGTTGATCACCTACTGTGCATCAGACACCATTCTGTCTGTCACAGATCACTGAGGGAGAGATGCCAGATACACATGACACACAGCCTGGCATGCGGTTGCCACTGCACTCATCCCTCACTTCCTTCATTTGAGTCGTTCACTTACTAAATAATGAGCCAGATACTATGCTAGGTTTTTGGGATACAAAGATAAAAAGATACACTCTATGTCGAGCTCATAATCTGTTGTGGAGGGAAAAACAGCCAATAATTTTTTTTGTTTTTTAGACAGAGTCTTGCTCTGTCACCCAGGCTGGAGTGCAGTGGTGTGATCTTGGCTCACTGCAACTTCCACCTCCCGGGTCCAAGCAATGCTTCTGCCTCAGCCTCCCGAGTAACTGGGATTACAGGTGGCCACCACCATGCCAAGCTAATTTTTGTAGTTTCAGTAGAGACAGGATTTCACCATGTTGGCCAGTCTGGTCTCAAACTCCTGACCTCAAGTGATCTGCCCATCTCGGCCTCCCAGAGTGCTGGGATTACAGGCGTGAGCCACCATGCCCAGCCCAAGCCAAGAAATTATAATCCCCTGTGGCAGGTGCTGTGACACATTGGTTGGTGTGAAGGGAGATGGAGGAGAGCACTTCTGTGCCTGCTTAGGGGAAGTCAGGGAGGGATGAGCAAAAGGGAAGAGGAAGCTGAGGCAGAAGGAGCAGCAGACTAAAAGGCCTAGAGGTGGAAAAGCATGTAAGTCTTAGAGGACGTTGAGATCTAGAAGAATAATGGCAGACAATGACTCAACAGGCTAGCATGCCATTTTACAAAGAGCCTGTTATGCCAGGTTGAGATTTGAAGTCCGTTTTTTTTTTTTTTTTTTTTTTTTTCCGAGATAGCGTCTGGCTCTGTTGCCCAGACTACAGTGGAGTGGCATGATCTCGGCTCACTGTAGCCTTTGCCACGTGGGATCAAGCCATCCTCCCATCTCAGCCTCCTGAGTAGCTGGGAGCACAGGCATGCACTGCCATGCCCGGCTAAATTTTTTGTTTTTCGAGATGGAGTTTTGCTCTTGTTGCCGAGGCTGGAGTGCAATGGCGCGATCTTGGCTCACTGCAAACTCCACCTCCCGGGTTCAAGCAGTTCTCTTGTCTCAGCCTCCCAAGTAGCTGGGATGATAGGTGTGCCCCACAGTCTCACTCTGTCACCCAGGCTGGAGTGCAGTGGCGCAATCTCAGCTCACTGCAACCTCTGCCTCCCGGGTTCAAGCAATTCTCCTGCCTCAGCCTCCCTAGTAGCTAGGACTACAGGCGCCCACTACCACGCCTGGCTAATTTTGTATTTTCAGTAGAGATGAGGTTTTACCATGTTGGTCAGGCTGGTCTCGAACTCCTGATCTCAAGTGATCTGCCTGCGTTGGCCTCCCAAAGTGCTAGGATTACAGGTATGAGCCACTACGCCTGGTGCTAATTTTTAATTTTTGTATTTTTTGTAGAGACAGGGTTTTGCCATGTTGCTGAGGCTGGTCTTGAACTCCTGGTCTCAAGCAATCTGCCTGTCTCAGCCTCCCAAAGTGCTGGGATTACAGGCGTGAGCCACCGAGTCTGGCCTGAGGTCCATTTTGTTGGATAAGACAGAAACACAATTTGTAGTTAATTAACATCTGTCTTGGACTTGCTCTTCTTCTAAGGCTAGCTTAAAAAAATCATTTTTGGCTGGGCACACCTGTAATTCCAGCACTTTGGGAGGCCTAGGCGGGCAGGTCACCTGAAGTCAGGAGTTCGAAACCAGCCTGGCCAACATGGTGAAACCGCATCTCTACTAAAAATACAAAAATTAGCTGGGCGTGGTAGTGGGCGCGTGTAGTCCCATCCTCTTGGGAGGCTGAGGCAGGAGAATCGCTTGAACCTGGGAGGTGGGGGTTGCAGTCAGCTGAGATTGCACCACTGCACTCCAGTCTGGGCAACAAGAGTATCCTTGAGTCCGGGAGGCAGAGGTTGCAGTGAGCTGAGATTGTGCCACTGCACTCTAGCCTGGGTGACAGAGTGAGACTCCGTCTCAAAAAAAAAAAAAAAAAAAAAAAGGGTTGGGCGCAGTGGCTCACGCCTGTAATCCCAGCACTTTGGGAGGCCAAGGTGGGTGGATCACCTGAGGTCAGGAGTCTGAGACCAGCCTGGCCAACATGGTGAAACCTCGTCTCTACTAAAAATACAAAAATTGGCTAAGCCTGGTGGTGCATGCCTGTAATCCCAGCTACTGGGGAGGCTGAGGCAGGAGAATCGCTTGAACCTGGGAGGTGGGGGTTGCAGTCAGCTGAGATTGCACCACTGCACTCCAGTCTGGGTGACTCCATCTCAAAAAAAAAAAAAAAAAAAAAATCATTTTCTTTGTCTTTTGTCTGTAGCATTTTCTCTAAGAATCTGCTATTTTGGGCTTTTTGCCTTCCTCATTGTCTTCATATAGCATCCTGCCTAGATTAACTGCCTGTTTACTTTAGGGTTATAACATTTCACTTCATGGAGAGCTCCCTCTGTGGCTGTATGCTTTGTCTGAAAGGGTCTATCTCCTGTTTGCCCCAGCACTTAGTAACAGGAAAGACCTTTCCTACTGGATGGCTGAGACCTCGTAGAGAGAGAGCTGTTGGAGAAGGGCTAGGTTTAAGGGGGAAGATGCCTAAACCAGAGGTTTATCTTCTGGTGCTTCTGACGTTGGCATTATCATAGTCTTGCTCTGATCATCGCCCATAGTCTCTTACTGATTGGCCTTGCTCCAAGGCTGTGTCTCTCAGGCCTCTCTTGCCCTGCCTTATTTGTGGTATTAATAACTGAGAGTTGAGGAGTGACCCGCAGCTCAGGAGTTCTGGTCTTGTTGAGCAGCCATCCTTAATGTATCCAGTTACAGTATTCATTCGCGCAAGACACAGCCCGAGCTGGCACTTCAGACATGAAGGAATATGTATGAAGTTCCAGACATCACTCATGTAGGACTTAGTTCTGGAATCCTCCCTACATTATGAATCATTGAAGGAACCGGCATTGAAAGAAGATTGGTGAGAGGTGAGAAGGGAGGGTATGATAGCTATTTGCAAATATTTGAAGAGTTGTTCAAGTATAGCAAAGACCCAGATTTTGGTCTTGAGTTCAGGCCCTACCATTTACTAGCTTTGTTTTCTCTCTTTTTTTTTCATCTAAATTCTTCTCAGCCTAAAATCATTCTGCGTTTCAGTAAATGTAACAGGCAGTGACTGTACTGATTAGATCTGGATCCTTGAGGCAGATTGAGTGGCAGCATTTTAGCTTTTTGAGCTCAGCCACCAGTGAATTGAAATTGTAATAGCTGTATTCATTATACTCAGAATTGAATGTTATTAATAAGCCATTTCTTAGTCCCATATTATCTCTGCTTTACAGACTAATTTTTCTTCAATAGGATTTCCTTAATTGTCTCAAATGTTTCATTCCTAGAATACTTAAAATGTCTGATTGCTATAATCTCCAGAGAAACTCAACAGTCTTAATTACATCTAGTGTTTTTTTATTTGATTTGATTCTTTAGATGAGATTAGAAGTAACTTATTTCAGAGGATGTGATTATTCTCTATATAACTATGCTTATTGTAAATTTAGAAAGTTTTGGTCATGTTACACCCACATTATCATTATCTCGGATAATTTAGGCTATGGACTAGCATATAGTGGGTTAACTTCTTTCAGAATGAATGGCTTGATGATACTATTTTTTACTACCTTCCCCCCATCTTTCTTATCATTGTTTTTGGGTAGTATTGATTTATACTTTCCGTTCATCTAGTCATTTCCATAGTACATGTCAAGACTTGCTGCCTATGAAGCAGAGGGTTCTTGAGTTTGATCCTTTCCTAAATATCTGCTTTCTCATGAGTAATGTCAATAATTTGTGGAATTTTGCTTTTAGTACTAGATGCCATTTTTTAGTGGAAATATTGGCAAATTGGATTTCACCCAGAAGGTGAGGGGACTGGGATAGTGAAGACTTTTAAATGATGTGAAGGACAGGTGAGGGTGTTGGGATTGTAGAAAAGGCAACCTCTAGGGCGTATGACCAAGGGGACACATGATCATTTTCTTCATACCTGAAAGGCAGAAACCTGTTAAAGAAGGACTAGGCATATCTGTAAGAATGACGTAATTACGTATGATCTGTAAGAAGTTTTATAAGGAGATAATTTTGGCTCATTTTGAGGAAAAACATTCTGGTGGTGTCCAATGAAATGAGCTTCTTGAGGAAATTAAGGAGTGGGTTCCCTGTCATTGGAAAACTTTAAACAGTGTCCATGTCAGCATCCATCAGATCTTCTGTGAAAGAAATTTCATGCTGTGCCAGATGTCCTCATATACTGTTTGTAATTTCTAGATTCTGTGGTTACTTCTCCACTACTGATGCTACGTTGTGGCCACTTCTCCACTGTAGGGTTTGCTTTGGTGACTTATATCATTGGTTTTATGTTTCTGAACATACTGTAGCCCAGAAGGCTGTGATGTGGATAAAAACTGTCTGACATAAAAATTTTAAAAGATAATTAAGAGGATATATACCATGTACATATATACTTATACACATACATATTTGATATGATTAGGCTTTGTGTCTCCACCCAAATCTCATCTTGAATTGTAATTTCCATAATCCCCATAATCCCCACATGTCAAGGGAGAGACCAGGTGGCGGTAATTGAATCATGGTGACGGTTTCCCTGATGCAGTTCTTGTGATACTGAGTGAATTCTCATGAGATCTGATGGTTTTATAATCGGCTCTTCCCCTCTTCCTGCCACCTTGTGAAGAAAGTGCCTGCTTTCCCTTCGCCTTCTGCCATGATTGTAAGTTTCCTGAGGCCTCCCAAGCCATGCTGAACTGTGAGTCAATTAAATCCCTTTCCTTTATAAATTACCCAGACTTGGGCAGTTCTTTATAGCCGCATGAAAACAGACTAATACAACACCTATTTGTTTTGTATAATTGAGAATTACACTTTTTAGTTTTGTTCTTAGTTCCCGTTGTTAAAAAATATCAAGCTGTATGCTGTAGAGATCTCTGAGTATCATAAGAAAATGTTTTTTTTTGTTTATCAAATTGATTTTTTAAAAAATATAGCTCTGTTAAGTCCTCAAAGTAGAGCCAACAAAGAGCTTTTATGGAAGTAGGAATTAAAATTGGTGGTTTTATTGTGAGAGTATTTGAGAAAGACCTATAAATAAAATAGTATGGACATTCAATTAGTGTCTTAGATATTTAAGAATAGGAAGTGGGAGCACTGTAATCATTTTGGAAAATTGTGTTTTCAGACTCACTTACTAATTGGATTGTTGAGTGCTGTGTTAGTGGTTTCAAATGGCATTACAATTCATTGCAATTCTGACCTGGGGTAATAGATGTAGAGGTAAAATGAAATCCATCTTCCTGAAGAAGTACTGGTTATATGAAATGATTAAATCTGATTTTAAAATAAAGCATTAAGTGCAAACTGCTAGGAGTTCAAAAAATACAGGTTCCTTGAAAGAAGATTTAGTGCATTTAGCTTTTCCTCATTGTGGATGAAATGCCTTTAAACTGATGCAAGTTATCATGCCAATAAATTAATCAAATAGGGGAAGTTACATATCTTCTCTTTGAAATGGACCCATCCTTCATGGACAGAGAGTTCTCTTTCAGGACAGACTTTATTCCAAACACTTAGAAGACTCCCTCTTTAAGTGTTTGGTGTCTTTTCCTAAGTCTTTTCTGGGATGAGTCTTAGCTCAGTGCAGGTTCTTTGATTTGGTATTGTGAAACCGAAAGTCATCATGCTGGAAAAATTCCCTGGCGACTCTCTTACCCAGGCTGGAGTGCAGTGGTGGGATCATGGCTTACAGTAGCCTCGGCCTTCCAGACTCAAGTGATCCTCCTGCTTCAGCCTCCTGAGTAACTAGGATCACAGGCATGCACCAACATGCCTGGCTATTTTTTTTGTACATATGGGGGTCTCACTATGTTGCCCAGGCTGATAAATTATCTCATATGCAGAAATATACATTTCCAAGCATATATGCAGAAATATTATGAGGTGTAAATAGGAAAATTGTACAACACTGTGCATATTGGTTGCAGAAAGGTTTCTAAGAAAATGGGCTGAGTTAAGGCTTTCTGTATGAGGGGGATTGGGTTAAGATTTGGCTCAAGGTGAGGAATGTGAGTTGGTGGGGAGGAAGGAAAAGGCATCCCAGGAGGAATTTAGAGGGAGGGAATGAATGAAGCAGCAGATACCTTTGCTTGGCTGAGAAGTCTGAGCTTCCAAATGGAGGGAAATGTCAGGGATAATAGGCTGAGGAGGAGATAGGGTAGATGGTGGTGATTATAATGTCTTTTTTTTTTTTTTTTACCAGACCAACTTGCTTCCAGATTGCCTACAGCTGGGGAGACAATACCAACACGAAGACTGCAGATAACCCATGATGAAGTGCTAAGTTGTTTGCTATGGTAGTAGCTGGAATTCAGAGGGGAGAGACTTATGGCACCAGATCCAAGATAGGTTCTGTGAACAAGGTTTCCTTTTTTTATAATTTACAATTTTTAGTTTCTGTGGGTACATAGTAGGTATATATATTTATAGGATACATGAGATACTTTGATACAGGCGTGCAATACATAATAATCACATCATGGAAAATGGGGTATCTGTGCCCTTAAGCAGTTATCCTTTGTGTTACAAATAATCCAGTTATACTCCTTAAGTTATTTAAAAATGTGCAATTAAATTATTTTGACTATAGTCACCCTGTTGTGCTATCAAATACTAGGTCTTATTCATTCGTTCTATTTCTTCATACCCGTTACCGATCCCCCTCCCCCTTCTCCCTACTCCATTCTCCTCCCAGCCTCTAGTAACCATCCTTTCTAAAACCATCTAAAAATCAATTTAATTGTTTTGATTTTTAGATCCCACGAATAGTGAGAACATTTGATGTTTTTCTTTCTGTGCCCGGCTCATTTCATTTAACATAATGACCTCCAGTTCCATCCATGTTGTTGCAGATGACTGGATCTCATTCTTTTTTTTATGGCTGAATAGTACTCCATTGTGTATATGTACCACATTTTCTTTATCCATTCGTCTATTGGGGACACTTAGGTTGCCCTCAAATCTTGTCTATTGTGAATAGTACTGCGGCAAACATGGGATTGCAAATATTTCTTCCATATACTGATTTCCTTTCTTTTGTGTATATACCCCGCAGTGGAATTGCTGGATCACATGGTAGCTCTATTTTCAGTTTTTTGAGGAACCTCCAAACTGTTCTCCATAGTGGTTGTACTAATTTACATCCCAACAACAGTGTACGAGGGTTCCCTTTTCTCCACATCTCCTCTAGCATTTGTTATTTCCTGTCTTTTAAAAGCCTTTTAAACCGGGGTGAGATGATGTCTCATTGTCGTTTGATTTTCATTTCTCTGATGATCAGTGATGTTGAACACCTTTTTATGTACCCATTTGCCATTTGTATGTCTTCTTTTGAGAAGTGTCTATTCAAATCTTTTGCCCATTTTAAAAATCAGATTATTAGATGTAAACGGGGCTTTAGGTTATATAAGTAAGAGCCTTTTAGGTGAGGGAAAATAGCATACTTGATGACTTCCTTGTCAGAATGTGAATGAAATGAGCAGTAAAATGAGAACATGTGAATTCTAGGCAGCTTTTTTTTTTTTTTTCTTGTAAAGCATGTGAATCTTTGGCAAGTCACTTCTCTTCTTTGGCTTTCATTTCATTTATTTATTTCATTATTTAGTATAATTTAATTTCATATTTAACAGGTTGCTCTTAAATTAAAAATATTCATCTACAAGAGAGAGAAAAATATATGCTCTGATCCCCTCATCATTGTTGAAGAAATTACATTGTATTTTAAAGGATCTTCCATTTCTGAGATTCTTATTCTAGGAATTGAACTAAAGTATTTGAAAATACCTTATAAATGTTGAAATAGGGATACAAGTATAAATGGGTGGCATTTCATTTGGTATTTAGTGTAGTAGAGATTCTGTAGATATGCCTATATATAGTGGCTATAAGGGCTCCACTGAAAGGTTTAGATTTAATCAAAAACCTATACCAATTGTACGATGGTTCCTAATTGCTCTCAAAATCCATACTCTAACTGATTCTTCAGGATCTGGGCCAATCTCTAGTGGTTATAAAATGGACAGAAATGATCGAGTGCCACACATTTTAAAAGAACTAGCAAAATTTTTTCATTCAGAATAAGATAAAAGAGAAAAAGGAAATGGTAACGACTATAACTTGGTGATTTCCAAGTCTGCAGTACCATTTAAAAGATAACACTAAATAATAATAATTGCCAGGTACTGTGCTAATTGTTTTATGTACTTGATTGGTTTTAGTTCTCACAGTGACTATCATTACTTCCATTTTACAAATGGGGAAACTGGGGCTTGGAGAACTTGCCTAACTTGCACACTGGTCAATGGAAGAATGGAGACTTAAACCCAGATTTTCTTATCCAACAGAGCCTCTGCATATAATTATTACCCTATATCCCTATATATTCTTTTAAAATTTAATTAGTTTTTAGATAATAGTTGGACTGGTATATACTTTTAAAAAAGAAGAGTATATAGTAAAATAGTCTTCCTTTTGTCTCTGTGGCCTTGATATCCATTTCATTTCCCTGGAGCCAAGTAACAATTGAGTATGCTTTCAGAGATGTGTATGTGTGTGTGTATGTGTGTAAATTACATGTACAAAAATGTACATATGTGGTATACACATAGTATATTATATATAAATAAAATGTTACCCTTGTTTTACACAAGTGGTAGTATACTGTAGTTGCTATCTTGCACCTTGATTTTTTTTTGCCTAAAAATATCTTAGATATTGTTGCAGTTAAAAAAACCCCTCTTCATTTTTTAAATTGCTGCATAGTATTCCACCGTATGGATGTACCACAACTTACTAAAATAGTTCCCTACTGAAGGGTATTTGAACATTTTCCAGTATTGTGCTATTATTGCAAGTGATGCTGTCATAGGTAACTTTTAATTTATGTTATTTTATACATGTGTAAATTCATTGTATATGTTAAACAAGAAACTAGGAGATTACTATGAACATGGTGAAATTCACTAATAAAGAAGGTTTTTCTTCCCAGTACAGGTGTGTGATAAATCATAAACATGTGAGTGCTTTTCTATCAGCAGAGCTCCATATCAGGCACTGTAATCATATATATGTATGGGTTTGTAGATTTCAAAATGAGGAAAGAGAAGATTATGGCATAGTTTACTGACTTGTAGTGAGAGATGTCTGCATATGAGCAGACATTCCCTCAACAGAGTGAAACTTTCATTCCTGAAGAAAAATGACTCATTGCTGCATGGAAGAACTTCCCTGGAGGGGCACTGTTGCATTTGACCTTTATTAGGATTATGGTATGATTCTTGCTCAGGAAAGTTGCCCTATAAAAATGGTTATAATGGCTCTGTTACCATTGAGTATATCCAGAAAATGGGCAAAAGGAGATTTTTAATATTTGTATGTAAATTGAAGAGAGCCAAAGTCAGCTTGTGTATAAAGAACTGCAGAGCAGTAAGATAGAATAGAGTGTAAATGGTATGTATACTTACACCTTCATAGCTTCTGCATTGGTAGAATATAAGGTTGAATGTGAAAATAAATGTTAATATTACACAGTAATTTGCGTTTTTCCTGTTACTGAGTGAGTAATTACTATGTCCAGTAGTGGTTCTAGAGATTTTAAAAAGAATATGTATAGTAAAGAAAAATAATATGTTTATGTGCCCAGATAAACAAGTTCAAGGAAGGTGACATGGCAGAATCAAGAAACATATCTAAGATTATTCTGCTTATAGCATGTAGCATAAGTAGTAAATAATAAGTAAAGCATATGAAAAGTCATCTAAGCTTTTGAACTTTGAGTTAAGACTTCGTTTGATTTGTCCTCCTAATATTCTGATTTATTACTGAATTCTTGAAAATCTTTGATTTTTCTTTCTGCTATTTTTTGTTTCTTAGAATCTGTAGTTAATGAACTCTGGAGTACAGTCTAAAGTCACTTTGATTATTGAAGAATTTAAAATCTTTTATCCAGAAATATAGCTTTTTAGTTTATTTGTATTGTGTTTGAGACATAATTGAACATAAAAGAGTGATACTGCCATATTTTGATAGTTGTATCATATTAGATACCATAGTGCCCTCTGCTAACTATTTACTAGACACATTTCAGGGCTCCTATCTTCCCAAATTTTCTTCTAAATGAATCTCCCTGGCAGGACATGGTGACTCATGCTTGTAATCCCAGCACATTGGGAGGCTAAGACAGGAGGATCACTTATAGCATATAATTTATTTATTGTATGGAACGTTAAATCCCAGGGAAGTAGAGCAGTTCTTTCATGTCTTATTCAAGGTTGTTTAAAGTCATCCAGTAGTCTTTTGAGAATTGATAAAGCTTTGGAACATCTGTCACTTGTTTCATTTTATAGCATTGTTGTTAGGAGTTTGGCATGTTAGCGGATTTCCGGTTTTGAAGCCTGTCTCTGTCATTTATTAGCTGTGTGGCCTTGTGCAAATTACTGAACCTCTCTGTGTCTTATCATGATCCGTAAAGTGGGAATAGTAGTAGAACCCATCTTATGGAATTGTTATAAGAATTAAGTGAGACAATATTCTCAAAGTACTTAGGTCAGTTCCTGGCACAAAAAAAGGTATTTAATAAATGTTAGCTGTTATTATTCAGTATGAGAAAGTTAATATCTGGTATATTCACACATTAAGCAGTTGAAGTGATGAAATTTATGGCATATATTTATAGCCAGATACATAGTAATACATTATAAAAATTTTATCTACAATCTGAAAATAGATTTCAGGTTTATTGATTTCTTCTTATTACAGTAGATGGTTTCATGAACATCAAATAGTTTGGAAAGTACCAAAAGGAAATGAAGTCTTAAAGGCCTAAGAGCACACTGACTTGCTTGTTGGTTGTAATTCTTATTTTGAATGAGGGAGGTCACCTTGGAACCTGGACTGTTCTTTCTTGCCCATGCAGAGTATGATCACTAATATGCATTTCCCAGACACTGGTGCAGTGGCGGTGGCGAGAGACAGTCATGAGGATTAGGAAACGTCTGCTGTTTGTTTTCGGCTCCTCTTCAGTCCTCTTTTTAGAAGTCTCTCTTCATTTTCCCCATCTCAGATGCCCGGTTTCTGTTTGCTGCCCTCTGGCACAGCATCCTGTAAACATTTTCTCTACCATTTACAAATGTCGGTTATTGATTGGCTAACTAGATTGAGTTAAGTCTTTTTAACATCTCCCTCTTAATATATCCCTTGGTGGGGAATCTGTAGTCTTTAGAATACAGTATAAGCTTGTTAAGACTCGTAAGGTACTCCATGATTTAGTCTCTTCCACTCTCCTCAGCCTGCATCTATTGAGATGATCATATAGTTTTTCTTTTTTAGTCTATTACTATGGTAAGTTTGATTGATTTTCAAACGTTAGGATGAACCCTACTTGGTCATGATATGTTATCCTCTTTTTTATTGTAGTAATATATACATATAGATGAAATAAAATTTGCCATTGCAACCATTTTAAGTGTACAATTCAGTGGCATTAGCTGGCTATACACTACTTCCAAAATTTTTCAACACCCCAAACAGAACTCTATAGCATTAAGCAGTAACTCCCCATTCTTCTCTCTTCCTCCAGCCCCTGATAACCTCTAATCTACTTTCTGTCTCCATGAATTTGCCTATTTTAGCTATTTCCTATAAATAGAATTATACAATATTTGTTATTTTGTGTCTGACTTATTTCGTTGAGCATAGTGTTTTCATGGTTCATCCATGTTTTATCAGAGCTTGTTCCCTTTCGTGACTGGGTAATAGTCCCTTGTGTCCATATGCCACAGTTTGTTTATCTGTTCATCTGTTGATGGACACTTGGGTTTTTTCTATCTATTGGCTATTGTAAATAACGCTGCAGTGAGTGACTGTGGCCCTGCTTTCAATTCCTTTGCATGTATACCTAGGAGTAGAATTGCTGGTCATGTGGTAATTTTATGTTTAGCTTTTTGTGAAGCCACTAAACTGTTTTTCACAGCAGCTACACCATTTTAAATTCCCAGCAGCAATGTATGAGGGTTCCGGTTTTTCCACATCCTCCCCAACACTTGCCATTTTTACGAAGAATTAAAGCAATTTCATTATCCTTTCCCTTCCCCCCTTCCCCGCCTTTTTTTGAGACAAGGTCTTGCTCCCTTGCCAGACTGGAGTGCAGTGGCACAATTATAGTTCACTGTAGCTTCAAATTCCTGGGCTCAAGTGATCCTCCTGCCTCAGCCTCCTTAGTAGCTGGGACTACAGGTGCATGCCACCACACTTGGCTATTTTTTTTTTTTTTTTTTTTTTGTAGAGACGGGGCCTCATTATGTTGCTCAGGTTGGTGTTGAACTCCTGGCTTCTGGCAGTTCTCCTGGCCTGGCCCCCCAAAGTGTTGGGATTACAGGCATGAGCCACCACGTCTAGCCTCATTATCCTTTTACATATTAGAGGATTTAGTTTGCTAACATTTTCTTAAGAATTTTTGCATCTAGGTTCGTGAAGGATATTGGTATGTAGTTATATGTACTTGCAGTGTCTTTGTCACATGTTTTTGGTAACATGGTAATGTATTGGAACTGTTCTTTTTTTTTATTTTCTGGATGAGTTTGTATAGAACTGGTATTATTTCTTCTTTAAATGTTCTTCTTTAAATGTTTGATACAATTCACCAGCAAGGCTATCTGGGTCTAGGGTTTTCTTGGTTGAAAAGTTTTAACTAAGAATTTAATTTCTTTATTGTTTATAGTTATTTAAAAGAGAAAAAGTATTTATGGCTATTCTGATTATCTTTTTTCTTTCTTTTAACTTTTAATTTGAAATAATTGCAGATTTACAAAATGTTTCAAATAAGTACACAGGGAGGCTCTGAGCATGCTTCAACCATCCTCCCTCATTATTAACATCTTGCATAACTGTAGTATACTATCATACTAGGAATCAAGTACACAAAGCTTATTCAGACCTCTCCAGTTATATATTCACTCATTTGTGTATATGTGTTTCTAGTTCTATGCAGTTTAATGCCTGAGACTCATATTAGCTCCATCTCTAAGTGTCCACTTCCTCTGGGGTGAGTGGGGATGGAGTGGGAGGGAGAGGGGCCACTGAGGGACTGGCAACACTCCAGCATGTGGTGTTGGGGTCCGCGGGCAACTTCAAGGCAGGTCTTGTGTAACCACAAACTTTGTGTAACCATCACTGTAATCAAGATACAGAACTGTGCCATCACCATGGGTCTCCCCTGTCTACTCCTTTATACTCATACCTACCCCTCTCCTATCTGTAACCCCTGGAAACAGATTCATTTCTATAATTTTGTTATTTCAAGAATGTTATATAAATGGAATCATACAATATGTAACCTTTTGAGATTGGCTTTTTTCACTCAGCATAATTCCCTTGAGGTTCATCGAAGTCTGTTGTATATTCCTTTTTATTGCTAAGTAATAGTCCTTAGTATCGATGTGCTACTGTTTGTTTAACCATTCACCTGTTGAAGGACATTTGAATAGTTTCCTGTTTTTGACTGTTACTAATAAAGCTGCTATGAATGTTTGTGTACAAGTTTCTATGTGAACGTAAGTTATTTCTTTGGGATAAATGCCCAAGAGTACAATGACTGGGTTATGTAATAAGTCAATTGTAGTTTTAAAACAAACTGCTAAGCTATTTTCCAGAGTGGCTGTACTATTGTACATGACCACCAACAGTGTACGAGTGATCCGTTTTCTCCATGTTGTCACCAGCATTTGGTATTGCCGCTATTTTTTATTTTAGCCTTTCTGATTGATGATACTTCATTGTGATATTAATTCACATTTCCCCAAAGCCTAATGATGTTGGTCATCTTTTCATGGGCTTATTTGCCATTGTGTATCTTCCTCTGTGAAAAGTCTATTCATGTATTTTGCCCATTTTCTAGATGAATTTTTTAAGGTTGAGTTTTAGACATGCTTTGTGTGTTTTAGATAGAATTTCTTTGTCAGATATGTGATTTGCAATCATTTTTTCAGTCTGTAAGTTGTCTTTTTAATCATTAACAGGATCTTTTGCAGATAAAAAGTTTTAAATTTTGGTGAAGTCCAGCTTATCAATTTTTCCTTTTTCACCTGTTCGTTTTGAATGAGCTTTGGAGTTTGTTGAACTTCTTGGATCTGTAGTTTTTGTCATGTTTAGAAATATTTCACCTCTTTTTTCTGTGTTTGGTCCTCCATTTAGTATATATACATTAGAATGCTTAATACTTTCCCACAAGTCATTGAGACTCTGTTCATATTTTCCTTGAGTATTTTTTTTTTAAATATTTTATTTTGGATAGTTCCTATTGCTATGCCTTTACTGATTTTTTCTTTGGTAGTATTTGATCTGCTGTTAATTCTATCCATTGCATTTTTCATTTTAGGTATTGTATTTTTCATCTGTAGAGGTTCCATTTGGGTCATTTAAAATATATCTTTCAGTCAGGCCGGGCGCGGTGGCTCAAGCCTGTAATCCCAGCACTTTGGGAGGCCGAGATGGGTGGTTCACGAGGTCAGGAGATCAAGACCATCCTGGCTAACACGGTGAAACCCCGTCTCTACTAAAAAATACAAAAAAACTAGCCGGGCGAGGTGGCGGGTGCCTGTAGTCCCAGCTACTCGGGAGGCTGAGGCAGGAGAATGGCATAAACCCGGGAGGCGGAGCTTGCAGTGAGCTGAGATCCGGCCACTGCACTCCAGCCTGGGCGACAGAGCAAGACTCCGTCTCAAAAAAAAAAAAAAAATATATATATATATATACACACACATGTATATATATATTTAATATATATATCTTTATATAGATATCTTTCAGGCACCAGGCATAGTGACTCATCCCTGTAATCACAGTGACTTCAGAGGCTGAGGTTGGAGGATTGCTTGAGGCCAGGAGTTCGAGACTAGCCTGGGCGACAGAGCAAGACTCCGTCTCAAAAAAAAAAAAAAAATATATATATATATATACACACACATGTATATATATATTTAATATATATATCTTTATATAGATATCTTTCAGGCACCAGGCATAGTGACTCATCCCTGTAATCACAGTGACTTCAGAGGCTGAGGTTGGAGGATTGCTTGAGGCCAGGAGTTCGAGACTAGCCTGGGGAACATAGTGAGACCCTATCTCTAAAAAAAATAAAATAAAATAAAATAAATAAAAAATCTTTCATTTTTCTCTTCATCATGTTTATGTATTTCTCTACCCTGTTAGACATGTAGAACATATTTATATGATTCTTCATTTCTGGGGCATATTTTTGCAGATTTTGTATGCCCGTTAACTTTTAACTGGTTCCAAGACATTGTGGATTTAGGTGACTTCTTTAAATAGTGTTGGCTTTGTTCTGGCATGCAGTTAAGTTGCTTGAAATCAGTTGAAGCCTTTTGAGACTTGCTTTTAAGCTTAAGTAGGGCAGGTCTGGAGCGGTCTTTAGTCTAGGGATAATTTATCTCTGTTGTCAAGATGAAACCCTTCTGAAAATTCTACTTGCTGCCCTATGTATTAAGATATCTTTCCTCTCTGTCTGGCAGGAATAAGAATTGTTCCCAAATCTTGTATGAGATCTGGGAATTGTTCTGTCTTTTTCTTGCAAGGCAGTTCTCCTTCCTCTCCCACTCCCAACACGAGCCTTGGATAGTTTTTTTAAAATTAGTTTTTTATTGTGGTAAAATACATATAAAATTGACATTTTCACCTTTTTTTTTTTTTTTTTTTTTTTTTTTTTTGAGACAGAGTCTCGGTCTGTCACCCAATCTGGAGTGCAGTGGCGCGATTAGCTGTTATTCAGCTCACTGCAAGCTCCGCCTCCCGGGTTCACGCCATTCACCTGCCTCAGCCTCCGGAGTAGCTGGGACTATGGCGCCCGCCACCATGCCCGGCTAATTTTTTGTATTTTTAGTAGAGACGGGGTTTCACCGTGTTAGCCAGGATGGTCTCGATTTCCTGACCTCATGATCTGCCCACCTCGGCCTCTCAAAGTGCTGGGATTACAGGTGTGAGCCACTGTGCCCGGCCCCATTTTAACCATTTTTAAGTGTATAATTAAGTGGCATTAATTACATTCACAATTTGTTACAACCATCACCACTATTTCCAAAACATTTTTATCACCCCAAACAGAAACTCTGTAAACTTTGCTAGTAACTCCTTATTTTCCCCTCCTATCCCTAGTAAACTTGAATTTACTTTCCATCTCTATGAATTTGCTTATTCTGGATATTTCATGTAGGTGGAATCATACAATGTTTTTTCTTTTGTGTCTGGCTTATTCTAGTTAGCATACTGTTTTCAAGGTTTTTCCAACTTGGGTAGTTTTGGCCTCGCATATGCTTGCATTAGCTCTTAGCCGAGACTCGTGTATCGTTTTGCAGATCTCGGAAGCTGTCTTTTGTGCAGCTCTTTCCCTCAACTAAGCTACACTGCTGGGCTTTTGGGGAGTTTGCTGCATTCTGGAAACTGCTTCTATGTGGTAAACTGGTACAATCATGGAACTCTTCGTGTTTGCTTTCCCTCTCCCAGGTATTGCAGTGCCGTGTCTTGTGTGATTGTCCAAAAACCATTGTATCATGTATTTTGTCCAGTTTTCTAGCAGTTTATGGCAGAAGGGTAAGACCTGTCCCCCTGTTATTCTGTCTTGATCAGAAGCAGAACTGTCCTCTGTGTCTGTGGGTGTGTGTAACAGCTTTTATTGAGATGTAATGGCCATACAATAAACTACCTATGCTTAAAGTGTACAATTTGATTTTTATATATGTGCACATCCATGAAACTGTTGCACAATCAAGATACTGAACATATCCATCACCTCCCAAAATTCCCTTATGTCCTTTTTAATGTCTCCATCCTGCCTGTCTCTGCCCTCCTCTGCATTCTCAGGTAACCTCTGAATATGTTTCTGTCACTGTAGATTAGTTTGCATTTTCTGTGTAAATGGAATCATACAGTACTATGTTGTGTGCACCAATAACTTACTCATTTTTATTGCTGAATAGTATTGCATTGTGTGGGTATACCACAATCGATTTATCCATTCACATGTTGATGGACGTTCATTTGGGTTGTTTCTAGTTTTTGACTACTACAAACAAAGCTGTTATATATTTGGATAAGGCTTTTTATAGACATATGTATTTATTTTTCTTTGGTGAATACCTAGGATTGGAATTATTCATTCATAGGATAGATACATGTTTACCTTATAGAAAAGCTGTTTTCCAAAGTGGTTTTACCATTTTCCATTCCCACCCTCAACAAATGAGGGTTCTTGTTGCAAGAACCTCACATCCTCCCCTAATGTTTGGTTTTGTCAGTGTTTTAAACTTTAATCTTTCTGGACGATGTGTAGGGATGTCTCATTGTGGTTTTAACTACATTTATTTAATGAGTAATAAGTTTGTGAAATTTTTTATCTGTTCATTGAACACTGATATATGCTTTATAAAGTATCTGTTCTTTTGCCCATTTTTTTTTTAAAACAGGTTATCTTTTTATTTTTGAGTTGTAGGAATTCTAATTTTGGATACAAGTTCTTTTTAGATATATGTATTATGAATAGTTTCTCCCAGTCTGTGGCTTGCCAGTTACTCATTTTCTTTTTTCTTTTCTTTTCTCTTTTCTTTTTTCTTTTCTTTCTTTGAGACAGGGTCTCACTCTGATGCCCAGGCTGGAGTGCAGTGGCACAATTATGGCTCACTGTAGCCTTGGGCTCAAGTTATTCTCCCATCTCAGCCTCCCGAGTAGCTGAGACCACAGGCGTGCGCCACCACGCCTGGCTAATTTTTGTATTTTTTGTAGAGATGGGGTTTTGCCATGTTGCCCAGGGTAGTCTTGAATTCCTGGGCTCAAGTGATCTGCCCACCTTGGCCTCCCAAAGTGCTGGGATTACTGGTGTGAGCCACCATTCCTGGTCACCTGTTGATTTTCTTAATGGTGTCTTTTGAGGAACAGAAGTCTTACATTTTGATGAAGTCTAATTTATCAGTCTTTCTTTTGTGGCTAATGTTTTCTGTGTTCTTTCTAAGAAATCTTTACCTTATTTGAAAGTCATAAAAACATTCTATGTTTTCTTCTAGAAGTTTTTAGTTTTAGGTTTTGCATTTGTGTATGTGATCTATTTCAAGTTAATATCTGTGGGTGGTATGAGATAGGAGTTGAAGTTCAATTTTTTTCCCCTCATGGATATACAGCTGTTTCAGCACCATTTGTTGAAGACTTTTCTTGTGTTGTTGAATTGCTTTGCCACCCTTGTCAAAAATCAGTTGACTTCTGTTTGTTTTAGTTGATTTGTCTATTCTTATACCAATACCACAGTGTCTTCATTATTGTGGCTTGATAGTGAGTCTTAAAACAAGGTAGTGTGAATCTTCCAATTTTGTTATTTTTCAAGATTGTTCTGGCTTTTCTGGGACCTTTGCCTTTACTGATGCATGCTATAATCACTTTGCCAATTTCTATAAACTGTGCAGCCAGATTGAGAATCATAGAATAGACCTTGGTAAGTTCATGCCTTGTGATGTGTTTAAGAAGTCATTTTGGGGACCTTCTCCAGATAATATTCCTTGGGAGCACTGGGCTTTATTTGAATGTTTATGTCTTATAACTCCTAAAAAGGAAATTTATACTATACATACTTTTCTTTGGGTCTTTGCCTAGGTACATAGTTTCCTTGTCAACTTTAGTGTCTTTGGTGGAACTGACTTGTTACTGTTCCAATCTTAAGAATATAAATGTTGCTTTAGTACAAGAAAAATAAGAAGGTAATATAGCACATAATCCATTAAAGTCTGTTTACAAAGGATGTGTAAGAGAATACGATTTTTTTCTCTGTAGTATCGGAATCAGTCTTCCTTCTGCTGCATTATATTTCCTAGACAGTTATTAGGGAAATGTTCAGGGTCACAGTTTTATGGAACTGTACTTAGTGAAATATCAACTACTATAATAAATAGCTTTCTTGCTTTTATATTTCCAGATAAACTCAAGTTTTCAAAAAACTTCAAATAGTCTAATTTTTGCTGTTATCTTGAAATACATGCTTTAATAGCACCACACTTATTAGTGACTTTTAATAGTAGAGAGAATTATGTTACAGTATGTATGATGCTTTCTAGAAGTTGTCTAACCATACTGTGGTATTCATTTTTGTAATTATTTTTGAGTTGTGGTTTTACATATATAATTCATTATCCACAATTTATGATCCCAGTTACATAAATCAGTTCTTTTAGTCTCTTGTAGTAAGTACATGTAAACGTTATGAATAATATTTTGGAGGAACTTTTATGCCATTTTAATGAGTTCATATTTGCATTGAATAACTGAATTGTAACTTGGAGTGTTCCCAGAATAGAAAATGTGAATTACTAAAATGAACTTGGGTACTTCAGGACTGTGACGGAAGAAACTAAGAACTATATTTTATTTAGTGATCATATTGTTTTATGATAAAAACAAGCTATTTTGCTCTGGGTGGCAATTATTTTGTACTAAGGAAGTACCTTGGAATTATAGACCATCCTTCAATTTTATGTGCATTCCTGTCAGCTGAAAATAATTGCTGATTTGGATTTTCCTTGGAAAGAGAGGTGGAGATTATATTATTAACTTTGTAGGGAGGCATTTTTTAGTCATTAATCAGATATATTGCTGTAGAAGCAATTGAATATTGTTTTAAAAAGTTCAGAATCTTGTAATATATGCCCAAAGAATAAGTTAATTATAGAAAAGTGCTACATTGTATGATTCAGATAATCTGAGACTGATGACTAGTTTAGTGTGTAGCTAGGTGCTAATTGTATGTGCTGTGGATATTAAATGTAAAAGGAGTTCAAGCCTGGAAAGATTCACATGGACTGGAGCTGTTAGTTTGTTTTTGGTTTAAAGGATAGAATTTGGTGTTATTCATCAAGCCCATATTGGGACAATGAAAAGACTTCCCAGTATTGCCTACAAAAGGTTATCCAGGTGTAGTTACATGCTTCTGATTTTCCCCGTTGTTCTGTTTATATAGGCATAGCTCATTTATTACGGGAAATGGGAGGAATAGCTGTATTGGTGCTATATTGGTTTGTTATAGCCAATCCCTAAAGAAATGTGTTCCTGTAAAGACTCTTTTGTTTTTCTTTATATCCTTTGAAATTACGATTTGCCTCCAGCCATAATTTCTTACAGCCACAAATAGTAAAAACTAATACTTTTATAGCACTGAACTGTGTACCTAACTGTGTTCTAGATACATTTCATATTTTGACTAATTTGATCTTCATGATAACCCCATGTGGTAGGTAATATTCAGTTTTTCATTTTACAGATGGGGAGCCAGATAAATATTACATAGCTAGAAAGTGACAGAGGTGAGCTGTGAACCAGAGTCTCTACTGTTAACCCTAGTCTATGCTTGAATTGACTTAAGAATTAAATTTTATTAGTAATGTTTTAAACATTGTTATTATTATTATTATTTCGACATAGGGTCTCACTCTGTCACCCAGGCTAGAAGGCAGTGGCTCGATCTTGGATCACTGCAACCTCTACCTTCTGGGCTCAAGCAGTCCTCCCACCTCAGTCTCCCGAGTAGCTGGGACTACAGGCACATGCCACCACCCCGGCTAATTTTTTAGTATTTTCAGTAGAGATGGGGTTTTACCATGTTGCCCAGGCTTGTCTCAAACACTTCCACAGTGCTAGGATTACAGGCATGAGCCACCACGCCCAGCCTTAAACATTATTTTAACAATGTCATAGGTTAGGCAGTTATAACTGTATTAAAGTCCTGAGAAGCTCACTCAGTAATTTAAAAAATTTCCACTAGAGGTCAGTCTATCACTTGGCAATATAAATATTTTCTGCTTTCTTAGAAGTGCAAAATTTCATTTACTAAATTAAAGAAGTATGCTATGGAAGAGACTTGGGTAGCAGAATAAATTATGAATTGGAAACATAATAAAAAAAGTAATCTTTATAGTAGTAAAAGCATATATGACTATTACAAGATGCAGTATTGGTTCAATTGACTGTATTTGCCGAATTTAGTTAAGATATCCTATGAGATGCTATCTGGGCATAGGAAAGACTAATGACCCTGATCTTTAGTTGTTGCCTCTAAATGAACCACACATTAAACATTAGACCAATTTTTGTGTTACTAATACTTCAGATTCTTTTTGTTGACTCATTTAATTCAGTCAAGGACTTAAAGTATACCTGGAGAGTAACGAAATAGTGAAAAGATTAAATGTTTACTATTGAATGTTTACTAAGAGATATTCTGATAATTTTAAGGCAATGTGGGCCTAAGATTTTTAAAAAAGTAGTCTAGAGGCTTTTATTTCTCAACTCTCAAGTTTTGGAGATAACAAGGAATTGAATTAAGATGCAGAAACTGAGAGTCTATTTAGAAGCTGCATTTTGAGGTAATTTCTTTGCTTGTAAATGTAGTCATATTTTGGAAGGATAAAATATTAATTAACTAGAGTCTTAATCTGGAAGGATTAAATATAGTTGGAGAGTCTAGCATGGTCCTGAGTATAAAGTTATTAATCAGTTGACCAATGATGTTATTTATATGTAAATAATGATTTTGGCTTCTGTAGGTTAAATAAAGCCTTTTAGGCAGCCTTCAAACTAGCTGAAACAATCTGACTTGACTTCAGATTTGTCACACTGGAAATGAATGGCAACATGCGGAACAGGCCAGGACAGGGGGGGAAGTTACATAGGAGGGGTGGTTCGGCAGAGTTTGTAAGTTTGGATGGGTAATAACTTAACCCAGGAGATTGTTGGTGGAGGGGTGAGGGAGTCCTGTAAATAGAGATAGGCAGAAGCAGACAGGTTATTTGGGTTCTAGGTAAACAAGGTGCATCTAAGACCTAAGAAGTCTTCAGAGGCAGCAGAGATGAACAAATGAACGTGAAGGTGAGAGTTAATGATATCTAATGGTACCTATCCCTTACTATGTACTTATTTATGTGCCAGGCACTGTGCTAAGAGCTTTATGTACAGTATCTCTTTTTCTCCTTGTCATAATCTTGTGAGGTAGGTTCTAATCCCTTTTTGCAGACAAGATGACTGAGGCTGAATGAGTTTCAATAACTTGCCTTGGGTCTTAGAGCTTGTAAATGGCAAAACTGATATTTGAACTCAGGGCTTATGACTCCAGCTGTGAAACTCTGCTTTCTGATGCAGAAGGTATTTCTTTTTTTTCCCCAGTTTTATGCTGCCTGCAATGTAAGGATGGCCATAGGCTTATATCCAATGGGAAATTAACACCATGGGTAAACCCCAATTACAGCAAAAGCAGAGAGTTATAACTTCCAGGGAGGTGGGGGTTGGTATTTTTGTTAAAAATGTGAAGTTTTTTAACCTTTGACTGCAAATCACGGTGAAAAACCTATATTCTCCATGTAGTGCTGATTAGATGGTGGCGAATCCATCTCCTGTACTTTCACTACTTTGTTGTTTTTTTTCCTCTTTTCTAAAATCCACTAATTATCTTACTAGGTGTTCTCTCTGTTGACTCGGTTTCTCATAAATGACACTCCTGGAGATGCCCTCTCAAGGGCTTTCTAGAGTCATAATAGGAAGAGTAGTGGGCAAACCAAAAGGAAGTTTAGGGATCACTAATTTGGTCTGTCAGTGTACTTTTGTCACTTTATTTTTACACCTGCAGGCAGCAGTGCTTCTGAGACCTTTTAGTCCTTTAAAGATAGCTTTGATCCTAGATCTCTTTCTGCTTAGGATATGTTTTTGAAGGGATAAGGACAGAATGTCAGCTTTCTTCTCCCAAAGGCACCGGTTGTTGAATTTCCCCTGTAATCTGGGACTTTCATCATTTCCTCCATGTTGATGGTGGTGCTAGACCTGGGGAATAGCATTTATCTTTTGTTTTTTGACCCAAGTGACAGGTTAATGGTGAAAGGTCCATCAGCTAAGAATGCTTTTAATAAGGCCTTCTTTTTTGTGGTTTAGCTAGGGTCCATCTATGGTTAACTGCAAAAAGTATTTCCCAAGTTCCTTCAGTCTTTTCTTCTGAAGTTGCTTGAAGGTAATACTTAGGAAGAGTACATCCACATGCTATACAAGGGCAAGCAAATGGAAAGTTCTCTTTCTATAGCTTTTTATCTCTTGGGTGAACCTTCGATTTATTTTGACAAAATAATACAGAATTCTTAACCTAGCAGTATAAAGTAACACCAGATTCACAAGGGCCAAACTCTTCTCAGCAGAGCAGGCTCAGCAGAATTGTGTAAGGCCAGAGTGCCTGCTTTCTTCCATAAGTCTTTGGGATTAAATTTACTCATCTCTGTTTTCGGTCCATCAATGCCCAAAGTCATCTCTCTCTTCTATTTGCTATTTCATAGAGAAGGAAGCCATTTGATGGGAATTTCCTAAATTCCCTACAACCAAATCTATATACCTACTTCCACCTGTTAGCATCCATCTTCCTCAGGTAGCTTTCCAGCTGGCCTGCCTGCTACTTTCCACTCTTGATTCTCTTACATCCTGCCTCTAAAGTCATATTTTACAAATAAAAATGTGATTATGCCACTCTTCTACTGAAAAAGTGTTTATTTGCATGCTTGTAGGATAGAGCCTCAAATCTTTAACATACCTTATGAGGCCCTGTAGATATTGCTCCTTGCCTAACTCACCATTTTAGACTGACAGCAATGTAGCTCTTCCTCCCCCGCCCCCCCACAGTTCAGCCATACTGGTCCCTTTTAGTTTCCTCAAATCTGCCAAGTTTCTTCCTGGTTCCTCTTTTTGGAATGCATTCCTCACTTCCCCTGGCTAACTGATTGGTGTCCTTCAGGTCACTGCTTGTGTTATTCTTTCTGGGAAATCCCAATGTAGTCATATCTCTTGTAATTATTAAGTTAGTGACATTATTTTCCAAGTGTTATTACCAGGAAGTTCAGTTCTCACTCTTGAAGACTTTTCCTTCACTTTGTGTATTGTGTAAGATCTGGGGGCTCCAAAAGGTTAGTCTCATGTACCACGTGGAGGGTGAACTCGAAATCTGAGAAGTACAATATAGCTGTTGCTGATAAAGACTGTTGCTGTTGAAGAATGGTCCTGCACAGCCCAGAGGGATTGATTAGTTGTGATGACCTGCCCAAGATGCAGATGGTACATTTTACATTCATATATGTACAGATTTACGTTCATACACTTAGTCATTGTTTGTCAAAGCATAATCTTGTGTCATCGTGGTTATAGGCTGGGTTAGAGTCACCCTTCCTCATGATCCCCTGGGCTAGATTGAGCTTGGGACACCAACCCAGACAACTCCTGCCTAGCGAGTATTATTTTGGTACCATTTGTATCCCTTCTTGCCAGAAGATTTTGGTCAGGGCAATGTTAGGTTTACTCCAGCAGCTAACTTTGAATACCAAGGAACACTCCTAGAAGGCCTATGGGCTTTATATCTCAAGAAAAAAGATAGTTATTGCTAGGTTATATGCCCAAGGAAGGCCCTACTTACCCAGATACAGGGTATTTACTCATTTTTGCAATCTGTCACTATGGGAGGTGACTTAAGTGATTCTTCACAAAATAAAGTGAACTTCAAGGAGATTTTTGCCTCTCCTAGAACTGAGAAGCAACTCAGAGATTCTTTAGCTAGAATAATTTAATCCATAACCCTTGGGGACTCTAATCTCTGCTTAAACAGCTACCCCTTTACTTAGTTATTGATCTGCTATTCTTGTGATTTTTAAAAATAGTAATAGTCTGTTTTCCCCACTATAATACAAGCTCCAAGAGGGTAGGAAGTATTTCTGTCTTCTTTATTGCTGTATTTCCAGTGCCACCCAAAGTGCCTTGCACATAGTTAATATCCCATGGATATTTGATGAGTGAATGCATTTTAAGTTTTCCAAAGTAGAATTTAAATAGTAACTATTACTTCTAAGAATTATAGAAGATATTCAGAAAAGTAAAGCCATGCTAACCATATTCCCTGTTATGAAACTAATTGAGAATCAACAAATAGAATGAAAAGCAAGCAAACAAAAAAAAATCTGTGAAACTAGGAATGGCTCAGTTCCTAGCTATGGACTAGAATCTAATAGTATAATGAAATCAAAGGGGGATGCTAAAATCTGTTATACACCTGTTTAGATTGTAAACAGAGTGCAGGTTTCACTGAAGGTGGGGGCCATGAATACCCTATCCTGTAAGGTTTTAGTGTTGGGACACGCCATGGGAAAACCTGGAAAATCTTCAAGGAATCCAGTGCAATATCTCAAAAAGGAGACAGAGAGAAAGAGAGGAGAGAGAGACAACAGGACAGTATCTTTTGATTTCTAACCTGCACTGAAGTGGAGAGGAAGAAAGAAGAAATGATAATGAGCTATGTAGCAGTTAACTGAATCAAATGAAAATAAATGAATAACTAATAAATTAGCAAACCAAAGCTAGTTAACTGCTTGACTCTAAGCATGCAGAATGAAGTACATTTCAGATTAAAAATTATTTTAGCCAACAATTTCTAGAAAAATACATCTGTATTCACTTAAAGAAATTGAAGGGGAACATAGAAGTTTTAGAAATTGGAGTTAAGGAAAGCAAGGCAATCCGTCTCTGGTAGTCAGAGTCACAGGATGTGAGGCTTTATAGCTGTTGGCAGCCATGTTCTGTGCCTTGTGGGAGAAATTGGTCTGTCTGTGATAGTGACAGCCAAGCCAACACATTGAAGCAGAAATAAGAGACAAAAGAAAAATAGCCCTAGTTGAGATAAGCTGTCCTGGTGGTGGTCAAGTCTGTGATTCCAGTTATCCCTGAGGCTCAGTTACACTTTATACATTTCCTAGAGTTCTATGAGGTACTACATTGTCTTTCTAATAAATTCTTTTTATCTAAACTATTTCAGGTTAGGCTTATGCCATAGACTTTCAACTAGGAATTCTGTACGATATGTAGATAATACAGGCAGAGAAGATCCAACATATGTGTTATTGGTGTGCCTGATAGAGAGTAGAATGAATGGACAATAATTTCAGATGTATAATGGGGAAAAGACCACTAGAGATTAAAGGGATTAGTAATCTGCAGATTCAAAGAATACAGAGTTCTAAAAAAAACTGAAACAGGATGATCAATATCAAATAAGTATGTAACAGTCAAGTTAGTTCTGCTTCAAGATTAAAAAAAGAATTGCCAAGCATTCTGACAGAAAAAGCAAGTCACCAAAAGGGGGAAAATGAGATTGGTTTCTGACATCATGGTAATAGCCAAAGCCAGGAGGCAGTTGAACAGTGTCTCTTGAATTTTGGTGGACTGTGTGTAGGCAGGGAATAGTGTGACCCACAGATTTAATACCTGGTCAAGCTCTTATTTATACATAAAGATAACAACTAATATTCTCAAACATTCAAAGACCTAGTCCCTGAAAAAATGCCTCATGAGTAAAATTAATCATCTAAGTGATAAATAAAAAGAACTTGGGAATGAAGAAGCAGAGATAGGAAAGGGTTGAGAGGGCATATGGAATCTATTTAAAAATAGACCAAGTAAAGTCTGAATAACTGCGTACTATGAAAACAGAAGAAAATGTAAAGGCTCTAAAATTAATATTGAATAAAGGATTTCTATAACAGATAAAGAGGGGGAAGGGGGAATAGGTAGAGGTTTATAAAAGCGTATGAACTCCCATTTATCTTTGTGGAGAGAGAGTCAGTAGATATAGCCTGTAGTTGATGAATTTGCTAGTCAGAATTGAAATCTAGGCACTGCCACATACCAGCTATCCATTCTCAGAAGAGTTTAAATCTCATAAGTAGTTACAGAATTTTCGTCTGTATCTTGGAGGTAATTATACTACTCACCTACTAGGGTTATTGTAAAGATTAAATACAATAATGTGTGTGAGGTACTTAGAACAGTGCCTGGCCTGAAGTAAGCATTCAGTGAAAATTACCAATTATTTATTATTATTTTAAGGCAAAAACATGGGTAGATAATTTTATAATCTTGGGGCAGAGAAGGCCTTTCTAAGCATAACTCTCAACCTAGTGACCATAAAAGAAAAGATTAATTATTTTACTTCATAAAAGCTAAAAACTTGAAGATGGCTGAATAGTAATGCCTCCAGCTCCCAATGTGAGCGACACAGAAGATGGGTGATTTCTGCATTTTCAACTGAGGTACCGGGTTCATCTCACTGGGTCATGTTGGACAGTTGGCGCTGGTCCATGGGTGCAGCCCGACCAGCGAGAGCTGAAGCAGGGTGAGGCATCGCCAGGAGGAAGGGAATTCCTTTTCCTAGCCAAAGGAAATTGAGACACACAACACCTGGAAAATCGGGTAACTGCCACCCTGATACTATGCTTTATCAAGGGTCTTAGCAAACAGCACACCAGGAGATTATATCCCACACCTGGCCCAGAGGGTCCCACGCCCACGGAGCCTCCCTCATTGCTAGCACAGCAGTCTGAGATCTAACTGCAAGGCGGCAGCGAGGCTCCAGGAGGGGCGCCCGCCATTGCTGAGGCTTAAGTAGGTAAACAAAGCCACTGGGAAACTCGAATTGGGTGGAGTCCACCACAGCTCAAGGAGGCCTGCCTGCCTCTGTAGACTCCTCCTCTGGGGATAGGTCATAGCTAAACAAAAAGCAGCAGAAACCTCGGCAGAGGTAAATGCCCCCGTCTGACAGCTTTGAAGAGAGCAGTGGATCTCTCAGCATGGAGGTTGAGATCTGAGAAGGGACAGACTGCCTGCTCAAGTGGGTGCCTGACCCCTGAGTAGCCTAACTGGGAGACATCCCCCATTTGGTGCAGACCGACACCTCACACCTCACATGGTGGGGTACACCCCTGAGACAAAGTTTCCAGAGCAAGAATCAGACAGCAACACTCGCTGTTCAGCAATATTCTATTTTCTGCAGCCTCCGCTGCTGATACCCAGGCAAACAGGTCTGGAGTGGACCTCAAGCAAACTCCAACAGACCTACAGCTGAGGGTCCTGATTGTTAGAAGGAAAACTAACAAACAGAAAGGACACCCACACCAAAACCCCATCAATACATCACCATCATCAAAGACCAAAGGCAGATAAAACCACAAAGATGGGGAAAAAGCAGTGCAGAAAAGCTGGAA
>NW_012106720.1:1416291-1419361 GCF_000951045.1 Mandrillus leucophaeus
GAATTGAACAATGAGATCACTTGGACACAGGAAGGGGAACATCACACACTGGGGCCTATTGTGGGGAGGAGGGAGGAATAGCATTAGGAGATATACCTAGTGTAAATGACGAGTTAATGGGTGCAGCACACCAACAGGGCACATGTATACATATGTAAGAAACCTGCACATTGTGCACATGTACCCTAGAACTTAAAGTATAATTAAAAAAAAAAAAAAGAATTCGTATGAAGTGCTGACATGTAAACCCAAGGATATATAATGTTTACTATTGAAACTGTTTACTAAAGAAAATAAGAGACATGGTTAGCTGAATAATCAAGCAAGTATTCAAAATAAAATTAAATTTAATAATAAAAAGAAACTAAAAACTTTTACATGACAAAATCACCATGACAAGAATCAACAAACAAATACCCAAGTGGGGGAGAATGATTGCAGTATATTTGACAGAAGAAGGATTGATATCATTAATATTTAGGGATCAGTGGTAAGTCAACAAGAAAAAGATGAGAAAAAATCAGTATGAACAGATATTTTACAGAAAAAATTTTGAAAAAATACTTAACCTCATTTATAATTAAGAAGGTAAAAATTAAAATAAGATGCTATTTTTCATTTACCAAGCTGACAAAGATGAAAAAGTTCAAAAATATCTAATGATAGCATGTGGTAAAATGCACTCTCAGATCCTTTCTTGAGGGAGGTCTGACATTTATCAAAATAATAAATACACATTTATCTCTGCAGTGCTACTGCTAAGAGTATGTTCTACAAATATATTCATCTCAGTGTACAAAGATATCTAATGTTTGTTCAACAAAGATTTAGGAAGCTCCTACTTTGCATGATGTACTAAACTGAGAGCTTAACCTGTGGAACAGATAATACTTGATAAATGCTAAAAATAGCGGTTCAGACATTTCTCCTAGAGGTTAAATTTTCTTAATTAAAACCAGATGAAATGAAGTCTGTTAGTGAACACTGTTTTTACTACATGATTGTCATGCACCGCCACCAACCTAGAAACTAGCACTAGGGGCAGGAAAAAATGCTAAGGTTTGTGAATTTGGCTATGCCATTTTGTTGGCTTTGTGCTTTGGTTGTCATAATATGGCTGCTGAAGGTGTTGGGAATGTGTGAGAAGGTATATTAGTGATAATGCTCATGATGACGGGAGAAGATCCTGTGTTCCTGAGCAAAAACTAGATTTGATCGAATGCTATATTTACCAGTGCTGTTTATATTTTGTTACTTTAAAGGCAGCAATTTTATGAAGAAGATTGTAGTTTCATGGAGGCAAGTGGACCCCTACATTTTCTAGTGTTTGGTCATGTGAATTATACCAATCTATTTAGAAATAGTGGCTGTTTTCTATTAGAGAGTCTGTGATTCTTCAAAATCTTGTGATTTCATTGAACTCAAGACATTTGAGGAATGGGAAATGATTGCAGTATCCAGTTGGCATTAGCTGTTTGAATTTGAATACCCACACAGTCAGTCGTGCTATATTAACACTTGTTTTGAAAACGTGAATTTACTGCAACGCCATTGATATATTAGGAAGCAATTTGAGCATAAATGAATTTCATGTTTGCCTTATCCATGATTTTGTCAGCAAGAAACACCAAGTGAACACAGAATACAGCACACAGTTGAACCAAGCCCAGTAGGAACACACAAAACGGACACATGTACATACCTGGAATATCTACCAGCTACCTCAGTTCACCACAAGTTTTGAGCCACACCCACTCACATCTGGTGTCACACCTTTCCTTCTGATTTCAGATAACCTTTCTGGCACCCATGATTAATTGAAAAGCTACAGTCTTTCAAATGTCTATATCTATAAGTAAACTTCAGGTCTTTTTTTCAAGGTAAGGTGCCATATATTTATGTTTCCTAACCATTTAACATGTATAAAAATGCTATGATTTTTTATTAGGTTTCGTGTGTGTGTGTGTCACTGACAAAGATTTGGAGTTTTGTGTCCGTAGCTACATTTCGATTTCCCCCGTAAGTCCTTGTTTGTGCCATTTTTGCATAGTGTAGTGATTTTTAGGAATGTATTTCCTTCTAGTGAAATTGACTATATCTCTCTGAACAAATTTATGCTGGTCTTTTTTCCTTTTCATTTTAAGTTTATGTAGTGCATCTGATTTGCAATAGTTGAACAAACACACCCCTGCAAACAAATGAATGATGGAAATCTTATTTTTCCTTTTGCTGCGGGTAATTCATTGTACCAAGTTAGCTCAACATTTCTAGTTTTAAACCAACTTCTCTAGCTACTTATTGACAGTTGGTTAGGCCTTCATGTGTCCTAGCAAATTGAGTGATTTTTCTAAGTTAAATTTTTGTGAAGGGCTGCAACTTGAGATAAGGTCCCAAATGCCTCATGTTGAACTCCTTTGGACTTCTCTAGACTTCTGTGACTTGAGGTTCATTACATTGCTAATCGTCTGTGTTTATTATTATATGAAGAAAGCCTTGCACCAAGTTTGTGGCATGAAGTAAGTACGTAGGTATAAACAGCATGTGATTGAAAACCAAGTATTTATTATTTGGAAGTGAATTACTTGTTTTTTTTTTTTTTTTTTTTTTTTTTTTTAAAAAAGCTTAGTCATCTTTTTTGAGGGTTTTTTCCTACCCCAGTGATGATACAGGTTAAAGTAAAAATCTTTCATTGAATGCTAAAGTTCCTTTTTGAGATTCTAACATGATATACGTGAATAAAGGAGTTACAAGTCTGTAATTGCCTTCTTTACATCTGACTTATAATGCTTTCTTGTGCCCAGGTTCTGTTCCTTATTCTAGTTCACTTAGTAGTTGCACTAGGAATTATTTCTGTAAAAATATGAGAGATAGGAATGTATATTTTGACTTGAATATTTGTTTTAAGGTTTTCTTTGGGTAAGTACAGGTTTTTATTCTGATTTTGGCACATAGGAATTCAACTTTAAGTTGAAATTTAAGACTTCCTGACTTCCTTTTTGCCTGCCTTCCTTCCTTCCTTCCTTCCTTCCTTCCTTCCTTCCTTCCTTCCTTCCTTCCTTCCTTCCTTCCT
>NW_012106720.1:1420081-1420747 GCF_000951045.1 Mandrillus leucophaeus
ATCTCTGGGACACATTTAAAGCAGTGTGTAGAGGGAAATTTATAGCACTAAATGCCCACAAGAGAAAGCAGGAAAGATCCAAAATTGACACCCTAGCATCACAATTAAAAGAACTAGAGAAGCAAGAGCAAACATTCAAAAGCTAGCGGAAGGCGAGAAATAACTAAGATCAGAGTAGAACTGAAGGAGACAGAGACACAAAAAACCCTCCAGAAAAATCAATGAGTCCAGGAGCTGGTTTTTTGAAAAGATCAACAAAATTGATAGACCGCTAGCAAGACTAATAAAGAAGAAAAGAGAGAAGAGTCAAATAGACGCAATAAAAAATGATAAAGGAGATATCACCACCGACCCCACAGAAATACAGACTACCATCAGAGAATACTATAAATACCTCCACGCGAATAAACTAGAAAATCTAGAAGAAATGGATAATTTCCTGGACACTTACACTCTCCCAAGACTAAACCAGGAAGAAGTTGAATCGCTGAATAGACTAATAGCAGGCTCTGAAATTGAGGCAATAATTAATAGCCTACCAACCCAAAAAAGTCCAGGACCAGATGGATTCACAGCCGAATTCTACTGGAGGTACAAGGAGGAGCTGTTACCATTCCTTCTGAAACTATTCCAATCAATAGAAAAAGAGGGAATCCTCCCTAACTC
>NW_012106720.1:1420797-1425160 GCF_000951045.1 Mandrillus leucophaeus
CTCCCCTCTCCCCTCTCCCCTCTCTCCTCTCCCTTCTCCTTTCTCCCTTCTCCCTTCTCTTCTCTTCTTTTTCTAGACAAGGTCCCCCTCTGTTGCCAAGGGGGAGTGCAGTGGCACAATCAAGGCTCACTGCAGCCATGACCTCCCAGGCTCAAGTGATCTTCCTACCTCAGCCTCCCAAGTAGCTGGGACCACAAGCATGCACCATGATGGCCAGCTAATTTTTTGATTTTTTGGAGAGATGAGGTCTCACTATGTTGCCCAGGCTCAAGTGATCCTCCTGCTTTGGCCTCCCAAAGTGTTGGGATTACAGGCATGAGCCACCATGCCTGGTTTAAGATTTCTTTTAATTTTCTCTTTGAAAGAAAGTATCTTAGTCAATAGTAAGTGCATCTAGCAAAGAGGGGCATTACTATGGTGACACTAAAATCTGTTCTTCTCTTCTTCATTCATTCATTCTTCATAGAACAAATATTTGTTAGGTGCCTAATATGTGTTACATCATTTTAGGCTCCGGAGGATCTAATGATGAGCAAAAATACAGTCTTTCCCCTCACAGTCTAGTGGGGAAATAGACTTTAATTAATTAGTGACCAAAATATATGCTTATAAATTGTGATAAGTGTTATGAAGAAAGTGTACAAGTTCCTTTGAAAGAGAAAAACAAGGGGACCCAATTTGGATAAGTGATTTAAAAAAGGCCTTTCTGAAGAAGTGACATTTAAACTGAAGTCTACAGGATAAGGAGTTTACTGGAAGGGAAAGGGGGTGGAAGGATTTCCAGGCAGAGGCAAGAGGTTTTGTGATATCATTTTATAGTACTTATGACCTTTTTAGATGCTTATATAATTAGGTACTAGTCTATGAGCAAGACAGTTTATAGAGCTGTGTTACTGAAAAGATGCATATAAATTACATTTTTATAAATGAATTCCTGAATTCCTGCAGGCTTACATTATACTCACTGTGCTATATCATCTGCATTTGATTGATGTTCAGTTACTTCAATTACTGCTAGATTGATCTTTCTAAAGCACAACTTTGATGATACTTTTTTCTGCTCAGAAATCTTTACCAGCTCCCCAATTACCCGATAAAATCCAGACTTCTTAGCCTCATGGTCAGGCCCTCCCTAACTGGCCCTAGTCTCAATATTCTATTTCAGCTTTACTCCTATTTCTGAGGTACTCTCTTGGCCAACAGAACTTCTGGACGATCATGGGTGCTTTCTTATGTGCCCACCTTCACTTGCATTGCTTCTCTTTCCTTGCAATCTGTTCACCTTGTTCTTAGACTGCCCAAATCCCGCGTATATATCCAGGCCCATTTCAGATGTTAACATTTGATCTCAGTGTCTTCTCTGATCACCCCAGCTGGAAGTCACTTCTTTTTCTTCTGACTTCTTATGCCATTTTTATTTTTACTGTTCTTTAGGTACTTTTCCCTTCTTGTTTTTAAAAAACTTATTATTATTATTATTATTATTATTTTTGAGACAGAGTCTCGCTCTGTTGCCCAGGCTGGAGTGCAGTGGCCGGATCTCAGCTCACTGCAAGCTCCGCCTCCCGGGTTTATGCCATTCTCCTGCCTCAGGAGTAGCTGGGAGTAGCTGGGACTACAGACGCCCGCCACCTTGCCTGGCTAAAAAAGCTTATTATTTTTAATTGACATCATAATCGTATACATTTGTAGGGTAGAATGTGATGTTTTGATACATGCACACAGCATGGAGTGATTAAATCAAGCTAATTAACGTATCCATCACCTCACTTTTTTTGTGGTAAGATAATTAGAATTTACTTTCTTTATTATTTTTATATATTTTTTTTAAGATGGAGTCTCGCTCTATCACCCAGGCTGGAGTGCAATGGCTCAATCTGAGCTCACTGCAACCTCTGTCTTCCAGATTCAAGTGATTCTCCCACCTCAGCCTCCCAAGTAACTGGGATTACAGGCGCTCACCACCACACCCATCTGCTTTTTGTGTTTTTAGTAGAGTTGGGGGTTTCGCCATGTTGCCCAGGCAGGTCTTGAACTCCTGAGCTCAGGCAGTCCACTCACCTAGGCCTCCCAGTGTGCTAGGATTACAGGCAGGAGCCACAGCGACCAGTCAGTTTTTTAATTCTTTTTAAACGTGCAATATGCTATTATTGACTATAGTCACCCTGCTATGCAATAGATCTCAAAACATTCCTCTTGTCTACCCTTTGACCAGCAGTTCTCCATTCCTTCCCTCCTATTCCTCCCAGCCTCTGGTAATCATCATTCTACACTCTACTTCTATGAATTTGACTCTTTTAGGTTCTACATATAAGTAAGATTGTGTGGTGTTTGTCTTTTGTTTTCAAATGCCCAAGGGAGGTAAACAAGGCTGCCCAGATAATGATTCTCAAGGGCTATCTTGGCCTCCAACCCTGGCTGAAGAGAAAAAAGATCCCCTGTGGCCCTGTGGGAGAGAGGTCTTTCTGTGCCTGGCTCATTTCACTTAATTTCACTTAACGTAATGTCCCCCAGGCTTATCCACAGTGTTGCAAATGACAGGATTTCCTTCTAAACAAGGCTAATAGTATTCCATTGTGTGTGTGTGTGTGTGTGTGTGTGTATATATATATATATATATCACGTTTTTAATCCATTCATCTGTTGATGGGCACTGAGGTTGTTTTCACATCTTGGCTATTGAGAGTAATGTTGCAGTGAACGTGTGAGTGCAGATCTCCTTCTGACATACTGATTTTGGTACTTTGGGTGTGTACCCAGCAGTGGGATTGCTGAATCATATAGTAGTGATGTTTTTAGTTTTTTTGAGGAACCTCCGTACCGTTTTTCGTAATAGCTGTACTAATTTACATCCCCACCAACAGTGTACAGGTGTTCCCTTTCTCTGCATCCTCACTAACACTTATCTTTCATCATTTTGATAACAGCCATTCTAACAGGTATGAGGTGATATCATTTCATAATGGTTTTAATTTGCATTTCTCTGATGATTAGTGATGTTGAACATTGTTTTCATGAACTGGTTGGCTATTTGTACGTCTTTGTATAAATGTCTGTTCAGGTCATTCACGCTTTTTTTTTTTTTTTTTTTTTTGAGATGGAGTCTCACTCTGTCGCCCAGACTGGAGTGCAGTGGCATGATCTAGAATCACTGCATCCTCCACCTCCCAGATTCAAGCGATTCTCCTGCCTCAGCCTCCCCATTAGCTGGGAGAACAGGTGCATGTCACCATGCCCAGCTAATTTTTTGTATTTTTAATAGAGATGGGGTTTCACTGTGTTAGCCAGGATGGTCTTGATCTCCTGACCTCGTGATCCACCTGCCTCGGCCTCCCAAAGTGCTTGGATTATAGGCGTGAGCCACCACACCCGGCCAATTCATTGATCAGGTTATTTGTTTTCTTGCTATTGAGTTGTTTGAGTTCCTTACATATTTTGGATATTAATCCTTTATCAGATACATTGTTTGTAAATGTTTTCTCTTACTCTGTGAATTGTCCCTTCACTTTGTTAACCTGTTTCCTTCGCTCTGCAGAAGCTTTTTAGGTGGATGCCATTCCACTTGTCTATTTTTGCTTTTGTTGCCTGTGCCTTTGGGATCATATCCAAAAAATCATTGCCTAGTCTAATGTCATGGAGCTTATCCTCTGTGTTTTGTTCTAGTAGTTTTATAGTTTCAGATCTTATATGTAAGTCTTTAATCCATTTGGAGTTGATTTTTATATATGGTATGAGATAAAAATGCAATTTCATTCTTCTGCATGTGGATATTCATTTTTTCCATCATCATTTATTAAATAGGGTGTCCATTTCCCGTTGTGTGTTCTTTGCACCTTTGTAAAAAAAAAAATCAGTTGACTATTAATGTGTGGGTTTCTGGGATTTCTGTCCTGTTCCATTGGTCAGTGTGTCTATTTTTATGCTAGTACCATGCTGTTTTGATTTTGATAGTCTTAAAATATGCAGTCATATAGCGCATAACAACATTTTGGTCAATGATGGATCACATATACGGTGGTGGTCCCATATGATTATAATGGAGCTAAAGAATTCCTATTGTCTAGTGACATTGTAGGTGATGTGACATTGTGAGGCAACACATCACTCAGGTGTTTGTAGTGATGCTATTGTAAACAAACCTGCTATCGCTTCTCGGCCTTTTGGCTAAGATCAAGTGTAACAAACCTATCGTACTTCCAGTTGTATAAAAGCGTAGGACTTGTACTTATGTAAAGTATATAATACTAGATAATAATAAGCAATTATGTTACTCGTTTATATATTTACTTATATATATGATATGTATACCATATACATATATTTTTTTTTTTTTTTTTTTTTTGAGACAGAGTCTCGCTCTGTC
>NW_012106720.1:1425210-1449115 GCF_000951045.1 Mandrillus leucophaeus
ATAAGCAATTATGTTACTCGTTTATATATTTACTTATATATATGATATGTATACCATATACATATATTTTTTTTTTTTTTTTTTTTTGAGACAGAGTCTCCCTCTGTCACCCATGCTAGAGTATAGTGGCTTCATCGTAGCTTACTCTGCAGCCTTGAACTCCTAGATTCAAGTGATCCTCCTGCCTCAGCCTCCTGAGTATCTGGGACTATAAGTGTGTGCCACATACCTGGCTAATGTAATTTTTTTTTGTGTGTGTGGAGATAAGGTCTCACTGTATGGCCCAGGCAGCTCTTGAACTCCTGGGCTCGAGCGATCCTCCTGCCTTGGCCTCCTAAAGTGTTGGGATTATAGACATGAGCCATCACCCAGCCTTTATTATGCTCTTTGTTATTTTAGAGTCTATTCTTTTCACTTATTAAAAAAGTTAACTGTTAAGCAGCCTCAGGCAGGTCCTTCAGGAGGTATCCAGAAGCAGGCATTTTTATCATAGGAGATAACAGCTCCATGCTTGTTATTGCCCCTGAAGACCTTCCAGAGGAACAAAATGTGGAGGAGGAAGACAGTGATACTGATGATCCTCATCCTGTGTAGATGTAGACTAATGTGTGTGTATGTGTCTTAGTTTTTAACAAGAAAGTTTAAAAAGTAAAAAAAAATGAGTAAAAGAACTGAAAAATAGAGAAAAGCTTGTAGAGTAAGGATATAAAGAGATAAAATAGTTTTGTACAGCTGAACCTCTGTTTGTGTTTTAAGCTATGTGTTATTAAAAAGAAGCAAAAACTTTAAAAAAAGGTAAAAGGTTTATGAAGTAGAAAAGTTACAGCAAGCAAGGTGATGTCAGCAAAATGACAGAATAGAAGATCCTCTGGCATCACTTTCCCTACAAAAATACAACTAGAAATGATTTAAAAACAAGAATACCATCCTGAATATACCAGAACTTGGAGGAGAAACTGAGAAACCCCGTAGACTCACAGAATCGAGATAAGCGTTAAGAGAAAAGGTCATTTCAGTCTGTGCCACTTCCTTCCCCAAGCTGGCATAATGCCACTCACAGAGAATTTTTCTAGATCTATGGCTTATAGGGTGAGAGGAGGGAATTGGAGGTAGGCATTCATTCTCGCCACTGGTCTGGAATCTTTGTGAGAAGCCTACTCGAGATGTACTCCATAGGAACCACTGGGAATACCAGGAGGGTTGTACCATCTAGGGGTGAATTGGGGGCACACAGAGGCACTGAGCACAGTGACTGGTGTGCAGATCTTGGTGGCTCTTTAGCTCTCCAATCAGCAGGGACACCATGTTGGAGAGACAGGCCAGGGGCATAGTGCTGCAAGGGCACAGTTCATGGAAAGGCTGGAATACCTAGCAGGATTTTCCACAAAGCCTAGGCGTTTGAATCAAGCCTTCCCCTGACCTAGAAATAACTAAAAGGCCGGGATTAAGTTCTGGTGCCCATTTATGTTTTTCCTAGATTAGGAAGCAATAACAGCACAGCAATATAGTTCTGGGGTAAAGTTTTAGTTCTTACGCTCACTACAAGTTCTGCGCAGAATGGGAAAAAATGACAAGCCGGAGTTTAAGTTCTGATATGAAGAAGTAAAGGTCCAACACCACCAAAGAACACCTGCAAAAACTAGTGGAGGCAGCTCTCTCCTTAAATGTGGAGTCATCAACAAAAAGACACAAGGATTGTGAAAACTCAGGAAAATATAATACCACCAAAAGATACTAACAGAGCTCTAGCAGTGTTCCCAGAAGCATTGCAGATCTATGAAATGTCTGACTAAGAATTCAGAATAAGGCCAGGCATGGTGGCTCATGCCTGTAATCATAGCATTTTGGGAGGCTGAGGTGTGCAGATCGCTTGAGGTCAGGAGTTCGAGACTAGCTTGGCCAACATGGTAAAACTCTGTCTCTACTAAAAGTACAAAAATTAGCCAGTTGTGGTAGTAGGCACCTATAGTCCCAGCTACTCAGGAGGCCGAGGCAGGAGAGTCACTTGAACCCAGGATGCAAAAGTTGCAGTGAGCCAAGATTGCACCACTACACACCAGCCTGGGTGATAGAACAAGACTCTGTCTCAAAAAAAAAAAAAAAAAAAAGAATTCAGAATAACCCCCTTAAAGAAGTTCAGGGAGTCGTTTTGCTTGCTGCCATCCATGTAAACTATGACTTGTTCTTTCTTGCCTTCTGCCATGATTGGGAGACCTCCCTAGCCATATAGAGCTGTGAGTCCGCTAAACCTCTTTGTGAGTCCGCTAAACCTCTTTTTCTTCCAGTCTTGGGTATGTCTTTATCAGCAGTGTGAACACTTACACTGTAAATTGGTACCAGTAGATTGTGGTGCTGCCGTAAATACCCAAAAATGTGGAAGTGACTTTGGAACTGGGTAATAGGCAGGGGTTGGAACAGTTTGGAGGGCTCAGAAGAAGACAGGAAGTGTGGAAAAGTTTGGAATTTCCTAGAGATTTGTTGAATGGCTTTGCCCAAAATGCTGAAAGTGATATGGACAACTAAGTCCAGGCTGAGGTAGTTTCAGATGGAAATGAGGAACTTGTTGGGAACTGGGGCAAAGGTGACTCTTGTTATGTTTTAGAAAAGAGACCAGTGACGTTTTTCACCTGCCTTAGAGATGTGTGGAACTTTGAACTTCAGAGAGATGATTTAGAGTATCTGGTGGAAGAAATTTCTAAGCAGCAAAGCACCTAGGTGACTTGGGTGCTGTTAAAGGTATTCAGTTTTATAAGGGAAACAAAGCATGAAAGTTCAGAAAATTTGCAGCCTGACAATGCAAGAAAATCCTGGTTGAGTGTGGTGGCTCATGCCTGTAATCCTAGCACTTTGGGAGGCTGAGGCGGGTAGATCACAAGGTCAGGAGTTTGAGACCAACCTGGCTAGTATATTAGTAGAAGGAAAGAAAAATAATAAAGATCAGAGCAGAAATAAATGCATTTGAGGCTAAAAAAAATTACAAAAGACCACCCTGAAACTATTGCTATTTTAAATTACATATTCTGGGACCTTATTATTATATAGAGTTTCAAACAAAAGTATTTTTGTAAGAAGAATTATTACTATCATCAAATAATATTTCTTCAAAATTGTTACAATTGTTTGTTCATTAATTATATAGTTATATAAAACTTTTGCAGAAGATGCTGATATATCACTGAAAGCCATGATTCGTTCAGAGTGATATTTGTAATTACGGAAATACAAAGTACAAAGTTAGTATTTGACATTTATTTGAAATCATGTTACAGAAACACTGACTTTTGTTTTAAGTAAAGATAAGCTGACTTAAAAAATCAATGAATTTAAAAGTTGTCTTTTTTAAAATCTGAAAATCAATAAATCTTTGGCTAGACTAAGAAAAAAGAGAGAAGACCCAAATAAATAAAATCAGAGATGAAAACATTACAGCTGATAACCACAGAAATACAAAGGATCATTATAGAATCTCACGAACAACTATATACCAACAAATTGAAAAACTTAGAAGAAATGAATAAATTCCTATATACATAACATATAAGAATTGAACCATGAAGAAATAGAAAACCTGAACAGACTAATAGTGATTTATGAGATTGAAGCAACAATCAGAAGTTTCCCAATAAAGCTCAGGACCCAATGTCTTCACTATTGAATTCTCACGAATGGGTAAAGAAAAGCTAATATCATTTGTATTCAAACTATTTCAGAAAATTGAGGAGGGAATAGTCCAAACTCATTCTACAAGGCTAGCATCAGTCTCACACCAAAATCAGGCAAAGCCATAACAGAAGAAAAGAAAAGAAAAGAAAACTACAGGCCAATATCCCTATTGAACATAGATGCAGAAATCTTCAATGAAACACTAGCAAATTCAACAACATGCTGAAAAGATCATTTACCACAATCAAGTGTGATTTACACCAGGGATGCAAGGATGTTTCATCATATGTAAATTAATGTGACATATCTGATTAACAGAATCAAAAACAAAAATTATATGGTCATTTCAGTAAAAGTATTCATATATGGTCATTTCAATAGATACTGAAAAAGTATTCAATAAAATTTAACATCCCTTCATGATAAAAACTCTGAACAAACTGAGTATAGAAGGAACATACCTGAAATCAATAGAGACCGTATATGACCACACCACAGCTAACAATTTGTCTATCAGTTCTAACCCTTTTTTGGTGGAGTCTTTAGGTTTTCCTAAATATAAGATCATGTCATCTGTGAAAAAGGATAAATTGGCTTTCTCCTTTCCAATCTGGATGTCCTTTATACAAAACCAGCATGCAAAAATCAGCAGTATTTTTATACACCAACAGTGAACAATCTGAGAAATTAAGAAAGTAATCTCATTTACAATAGCTACAAAAATATAAAACACCTAGAAATAAATTTAACCAAAAAATAAGACACCTAGGAAAAAATTTAACCAAAGAAGTAAAATATTTCTGTAATGAAAATGATAAAATATGAAGAAAGAAATCAAAGAGAACACAAACAAATGGAAAGATGTACCATGATCATGTATTGGGAGAATTAATATTATTGAAGTGTTCATACTACCCAAAGTGATCTACAGATTCAATGCAATCCCTCCCAAAATACCAATGACATTCTTTACAGAATAGAATTTTTTTTTTAAAATTTGTGTGGACCCACAAAAGACTGAATAGCCAAAAGAATTGTGAGCAAAAATAACGCAGTTGAGGGCATCACAATTTTTGACTTCAAAATATGTTATAAAACTATAGTAACCAGAACAGCATTGTACTGGCATAAAAATAGACACACAGACCAATGGAACAGAATAGATAACTCAGAAATAAATCCATACATTTATAGCCAACTTATTTTCAACAAATGTTCCAGAAACATGCATTGTGGAAAGGACAGCCTCTCTAATACATGATACTGGGGAAACTGTATATCCATATGCAGAAGAAGGAAACTAGATCCCTATCTCTCACCATATCCAAAAACAAAATAAATGCATTGAAGGTTTAAATGTAAGACTTGAAACCATGAAACTTTTTTTGTGGTATACTTTAAGTTCTAGGGTACATATGCACAGCGTGCAGGTTTGTTACATACGTATGCATGTGCCATGTTGGTGTGCTGCACCCATTAACTCGTCATTTACATTAGGTGTATCTCCTAATGCTATCCCTTCCACCTCCCCCCACCCCACAACAGGCCCCGGTGTGTGATGTTCCCTTTCCTGTGTCCAAGTGTTCTCATTGTTCAGTTCCCACCTATGAGTGAGAACATATGGTGTTTGGTTTCCTGTTCTTGTGATGGTTTGCTGAGAATGATGGTTTACAGCTTCATCCATGTCCCTACAAAGGACACGGACTCATCCTTTTTTATGGCTACATAGTATTCCATAGTGTATATGTGGGTCTAGGCAAAGATTTTTTTTGGATAAGACCCCAAAAGCACAGGCAACAAAAGCGAAAATAGACAAATGGGATTACATCAAGTTAAAAAGCTTTTGCACAGCAAAGGAACCAATTAACAGAGTGAAGCAACAACCTACAGAATGGAAGAAAATATTTACAAACTCTCCATCCACAAGGAATTCATAACCAGAATAGATAAGGAACTCAAACAATTCAATAGCAAAATAATGAATAATCTGATTTTAAAAATGAGCAAATGACCTGAATAGCTTCTCAGAAGAAGACATACAGGGCTAGGTGCAGTGGCTAATACCTGTAATCCCATCACTTTGGGAGGCTGCAGCGGGCGGATCACCTGAGGTCAGGAGTTCGAGACCAGCCTGGTCAACGTAGTGAAACCTTGCCTCTAAGAAAAATACAAAATTAGTCACGCATGGTGGCGCATGCCTGTAATCCCAGCTACTAGGGAGGCTGAGGCAGGAGAATCACTTGAACCTGGGAGGCGGAGGTTGCAGTGAGCTGAGATTGCGCAACAAGAGCGAAACTCCGTCTCAGAAGAAACAAACAACAACAAAAAAGAAGACATAAAAATGGCCAACTCTATATGAAAAAATTCTTATCGCTAATCATAAGGGAAATGCAAATCAAAACCACAATGTGGTATTTTGCATCAGTTAAAATGGCTATTCTCCAAAAGGAAAAGTAACAGATGCTAGTGAGGATGTGAAGAAAGGGAGAAGCTAGTGCACTGTTGGTAGGAATTTGAATTAGTACATCCATTATGGAAACATTATGGAGGTTCCTCAGAAAATTAAAAATAGTCTACTGTATGATCCAGCAATCCCACTGCTGGATATTTATCCAAAAGAAAAGAAATCAGTATATCAAAGGGATACCTGCATTCCCATGTTTGTTGCAGCACTATTCACAATAGCCAAGATATGGAATCAACCTAAGTGCCCACCAGTGGATGAATGGATAAAGAAAATGTGGTAAATATACACAGCGGAATATTATTCAGCCATAAATGACAATGAAATCCTGTCATTTGCAGCAACTTGGGGGGAACTGGAGATCATTATCTTAAATAAGCCGGGCACAGAAAGACAAATATTGCATGATTTCACTCACGTGGGGGATAAACAAGTTAATGCCATAGAGGTAGAGAGTGGACTGATGGTTCCAAGTAGCTGAGAAGGGTAAGGTAGTGGGGATGAAGAGAGGTTGGTTAGTGAGTACAAAAATATAGTTAGATAGAAGGAATAAGTTTTAGGGTTTGATAGCACAGTAGCGTGACTATAGTTAACAGTAATTTATTTTATATTTCAAAATAGCTAGAAGACAAGATTTGGAATGTTTCCAGCATAAAGAAATGATAAATGTTTCAGGTAATGGATAGCCTAATTACCCTAATTTGATCATTACATGTTGTGTGAATGTATCAAAATCTCACAGGTACCTCATAAATATGTGCAATTCTCATATATCAATAAAAAGTTACAGTAAGCTAGAGTTAATTATTGAAGAAAGAAAAAGTTTTAAAAATAAATTTAGTGTAGCCTAAGTGTACAAGTATTTGTAAAGTGTACAGTAGTATGCAGTAATGACCTGTGCCTTCACATTCACTCACCACTGACTCAGTGTTCTACCCAGAGTATCTTCCTGTCCTGCAAGCTGCATTCGTGGTAAGCGCCCTATACAGGTGTATCATTTAAAAAATATTTTATCTGTGTTTTTACTGTACTTTTTCTATGTTTAGATACACAAATACCATTGTGTTACAATTGCCTACAATATTTAATACAGTAAAATGCTATACAGGTTTGTAGCCTGGGAAGAAGAGGCTACACCACATAGCCTGTGTGTGTAGTAGGTTGGACCATCTAGGTTTGTGTAAGCGCACTCTATGGTGTTTGCACAGTGATAAATTACCCATTGACACAGTTCTCAAATGTATTCCCATTGTTAAGCAACACATGACTATTTTGAAATTAGGAGGTGTGAGACCTCTAGCTTTGTTCTTTTTGCTCAAGATTGTGTTGGTCATTCATCTCTCTTCTTGTTTTGAAGTTATTTCTAGGCATGTCTTACCTTCCTAACTAGACCTTTATGTTTCTTGAGACCAAAGCCTGTGAAGGATGAGTCTGCTTCTTTCACGGTGCCTAATACAGTCCCTTGCACATGGTAGGCTCTTAATAAAAATTTCTTAAGCTAATTTATAAGTTAATTGTTGGTGGCTAGATTGCCCTGAAAGAGTACTTAGTAATCTTTAAACAAACACATCAGGGGACTGATATGCATATAAATACTTTGTAACATTAGTAATCTTAAATTTGTATTTTCCTTCAAAGGTATACTACTAGATTGGGGTATTTGTATTTTGTTTTGCCCAATTTAGTGACACTGATTCACAGAGATTATTTTAGATTCATAAATGGTGCTGTCATTTCTATTTTTGCCTCTCTTTTAAAGGTTTGCATGCTCATTTAGCTGTAAAAAAGGATGAAAAGAACAATCAGCACCCTCACTGGTTGTTGATTCCCAGTATAAAGATGTAGATTTGAAAGCATGTCTAGGTAATGTATTTATTTTGATTGTTTTGGGTTTTCCTAGTGCATGTGGCTTCAGATGAGGTTGGAATAACCCCACAAAGAATTTCCTTATTCATTGGTTCATTTGGACTTACACTTCTGGTAGATAGCTTCCTATTTGTAAGTTTTTATTTAAAATCATTTCCCTTTGAGAAGTTGTGCCCTTCACTTCTCTCTGAATAAACATTTGAAAAGCTTTTGGATTGCTCTTCAATCTATGACTGTAAGTAGGACCATGTCATGGTTTTAGCTGATGCAGTTTTTAGAACATTTCTTATTGGAATAACGTTATCTCAGGGCAATATTTAAATATAAGAGGGAGTGATCTGTTTCTCATAGAAACATTTGTCTCTAAGGACAACTAAAACAAAGTACAGTAGCAGAATAATGTATAAACATTTGTAATTGACTTAGTATTTGTAATTTATCTGACATTATTATTTTGGCTAGAAGCATTTTAAAAATAAGTCTCTTTTAGTTATGTTGTTTTCCCCCATGCATAAGTGGTAGGTTCTTTAAAGAGAAGTAGTTTGGGAATTCCATATGTTTATGGTTAACTATTCTTAAATTTTAACCCTGGAATAATATATGGTTCTATAGAAAACAATGAGTATATGTCAATTATCAGAGGCTCTATTTCTTTGAATGTATAGTTGACTTCTCTTACAAAATTATTATGTAGATAGTAAAACAATTAAAAAATTTAAAAAACTATAAAGAAAAAATAAAATTTACTCATAATTTTCTTTTGAGAAACAATCATTCTTCTAAGTATTTGTTAATAAAATCAATCTGTAGCTACATGAAATTAAGGATCCATGTACATATATGTATTTATATATGTATATGTATATTATATATGTATATTTATATGTATTTATATACATGCATATATATAAAAATATATATAATTTCCATTTGGGATAGTTTTTCATATTAGATTAAATTGGGAATGCCAGAGTCTTGTAAGTGGGAGTTGAAAAATGAGAACACATGGACACAGGGAGGGGAGCATCACACACCAGGGCCTTTTTGGGGATGGGGGTCTGTGGGAAGGATAACATTAGGAGAAATACCTAATGTAGTTGACGGGTTGATGGGTACAGCAGACCACCATGGCACATGTATATCTATGTAACAAACCTGCACATTCTGCACAGTATCCATAACTTAAAGTATAAAAAAAAAAAAAGAAAAAAAATCGTTTAGTATTATTTTGAACTGGCAATTGTGAATTACTATTTAAAAAAATCACATGGGCATTTTAACCTTTTCTAGTTGCATTTTTCGCACGAGTGTTTTCTTTTATATTTTTAATGTTTGTGGGTACATAGTAAGTGTATATATTTATGGGGTACATGAGATATTTTGATACATGCATGCAATGTGTAATACCTCATGGAGAATGGGGTATCCATCCCCTCAAGTATTTATCCTTTGTATTACAGATAATCTAATTACACTTTTAGTTATTTTAAAATGTACAGTTAAGTTATTATTGACTATAGTCACCCTGTTGTGCTATCAAATAGTAGGTCTTATTCATTCTTTCCATTTTTTTATGTACCCATTAACTATTCCCATCTTCCCCCTACCACCCACAACCCTTCCCACCCTCTGGTAGCCATCCTTCTACTTTCTATGTCCATGAATTCAATTGTTTTGATTTTTAGATACCACAGATAAATGAGAACATGTGATATTTGTCTTTCTGTGCCTGGTTTATTTCACTTAACATCATAATCCCCAGTTCCATCCATGTTGTTGCAAATTACAGAATCGCAATGAGTATTTTCTAAAGATTATTTAAATTTTGTTTGATCTTGACTTGTAAATTTGAAATAACTTGGTTTATGAACAAATGTGGCCAAATAAAATAATAGTGTTTTAATTCCCATAGTTGAAAATATATTTTTGAACTCTTAATCACTGAAGAAATTTGAAATGTTTGAGTGACAATTACATGGTGAATATGTGTCCCTCTTTTAGATTCCTTGGAAAACTATATCATAGGGCAAGATCCTTAATGGACGAGTGATTTTTCGTCTCTTTAGTCAGATTTGCCACCCTAGGGAAATCTAATGAATGACTAGATAAATATTTTGAGAACAAAACAGAGTCTGCATTGGGCGGCATCACATTGATGAAGTAGTAAGAAGCTATAAAAAGTGAAAACCAGGCTGGGCGCAGTGGCTCATGTCTGTAGTCCCAGCACTTTGGGAGGCTGAGGCATGTGGATTGCTTGAGTCCAGGAGTTCAAGACCAGCTGGGCAACATGGCGAAACCCTATTTCTACAAAAAATACAAAAATTAGCTGGGTGTGGTGGTGTGTACCTGTAGTCCCAGCTACTCAGGAGACTAAGGTGGGAGGATCACTTGAGCCTGGGGAGGCAGAAGTTGCAGTGAGCCAAGGTCGTATCACTGTACTCCAGCCTGGGTGACACTTAAAAAAAAAAAAAGTGAAAACTAAATCTTTTCATTTATTAAAATTCATTAATTCATTTGGCAAGTATTTTTACATCATTCAAGCATATTTGATCATGTGCTTGCTATTATTTTAAAAAGGTCAGTATTTCTCAGTGTTGGCCCTATTGACATTTTGGAGTGGGTGATTCTTGTGGTGCAGCCATACGCATTTTAGATGTTTTGCAGCATCCTTGGTTTCTTACCCTCTAGATACCAGTAGCACTCACCTAGTTGTGACAACTAAAAATGTCCCCAGACATTGTCAGCCATCCTCTGGGAGGCAAAATCTCTTCCGTTGAGAACCACTGTTTTAGATGACAAACATTTTAAAAGCAATAGTTTTGAAATGTATTTTGTGTTGTTTCCCTATTTCAGATTTGTACATGTTCCATGTGATTTTTCTCTGTCAGTATTTCCTGGGCAGTGCGCTATCAAAATTGAGTTAGGTTTCGTGAAGACATATGAAACTAGCCACATTTATCATAGAAATATTGAAATAAAACCCTTATATTTTAAAACTAATAGTTGATTTAATCGTGATTCTGTAACATTTATGACATCCTGAATCAAAGAACCTACTATTTCTTGATCTTTTGAAAAGTACTTTGTACCTGTGAGCAAATTCTTACAAAGAAACCTTCTAACGCTTATTTTTCCTCCTTTAAAAATGATCCTATTCATCTTTTGTTTTAAAGGCTCTGTAACTTATTGGTACTGCATAAAAATTCCATTATTATAGAGACTGTTCTCTTTGCTTCTCTGCTGCATCTTCTTCTGAAGTTATGAGAGATGTGAAACATAGTCTGGAAATTCATTCAAAGCTTTAAAACTTATTATATCCAGGAGAGACAGATTTAAGATTGCTGAGGTTTCTGGTTGAAGTACTTCAAGCAGAAATCCATACTCCATTAGATTCTCTAACATTGTGACCTTAATTTCTCAGATATTTTGCTCTTTAAATTGAAAGTAGTATTTTAATATAATTTAAGTCTTTTGGAGGGGTTTGTAGTACCACAGATACAAGTTGTGAAACATTTGAACAAATGAAAAGTAAAATAGCAACGAATTTAGGACTGTATAGTTTTATATTTTTTAAATTTCAAAATATATAGTGATATAAAGATATGTATGGAGCATACTTTATGCACTGGAGTTGAGGGAAAAGCTATTTAGTAAGGAGTTGTTCATACTGTACTTAAACAGAATTTCTTTCATTGGCTATTTTTCTTGGCATTTCCTAAAGAGTTTCTGATTAGGAGTGGTTGTTAAGTGCTCTGAAGTTAGAAAATTTACTTTGTATAAAACCGTGGTCTGGGTGAAATGAAAATCCACCTGGACAATAGCTACTGAGTTATCTTGCTTCAACAGATAAAGCAGGAAATGTAAAATTGTAAAACTGTATTATAGTACTGAGTCACGAAACTGAGAACTATTTTTTAAAAAACCTCTATGGAAAAGGAGAGATGAAAAGCCTCTTGTTCTTTTATTAGTAAATTAGGTCAGTTTTAAAATAATATGTTCATTGAAATGTACACGTTTCTCAAGTAATGATATAATTTAATTCAATTCATATTTTAAAAGGCATAATATCTGAACTGAATTCTTTACAGGTCCTTAATTGCTTCATCTATTTTCCATTGTAAAATGTTGTTTCAAACCTAAATTAAAAAAATGTATTATGTATATTTGAGGTTTACAACATAATGTTATGAGATATATATAAATCGGTAGTATAGTGAAGCTGATTCACATATCTCATCTCACGTAATTACTTTTTCATGACAAGAGCAACTAAAATTTAGTTATTTAACTGAAATATCTAATACAATACAATTTGATTAACTTTAGTCATCGTGTTGTATATTATCTCTAACTTGTTCACCCTACATATCTGGTATTTTGTATCCTTTGATCTACATCTCTTCATTTCCTCTCACACCCCCTGCCCATCCATGGTAGCTGCTGTTTTGTGCTCTGGTATTTGAGCTCTTTTCTTTTTAAATATTCCATGTATAAGTGAGAGCCTGTGATATTTTTCTTTCTGTGTCTGGCTTTTTTCACTTAGCCTAATATCCGCTAGGTTTGTGTTGTAGCAAATGGCAGGATCTTCTTGCCTTTTAAGGTTGAATAATATTCCTGTGTGTATATGCTTGTGTGTATACACACCACTGTTTCTTTTTAAAAATTTATTTGTCTTTTTTTTAAAGACTGGGTCTTGCTCGTCACCCAGGCTAGAGTGCAGTGGTGTGATCAGAGCTCATTCAAACTCCTGGACTTAGGTGATCCTCCCACCTCAGCCTCCTGAAAAACTAGAACTACAGGTACACTCCGTCACACCTGGATAATTAAAATTTTTTTTTTTTTTTTTTTTTTTTTTTGGAGTCTCGTTCTGTCGATGTTGTTTGCCTGGTCTCAAACTTCTAGACTTAAACGATCCTCCCACCTTGGCTTCTCAAACCACTGGGATTCCAGGCATGAGCTACCACACCTGGCCAACAGTTTCTTTATCCAGTCCTTTGCTGACAGACCTTTACGTTGTTTTCATGTCTTGGCTATTGTGAATAATGCGGTAATCAACATGAGAGTGCATATATATTTATGAGGTGAACCAAAGGTCTTCCCTTTTGAGTATACACCCAGAAGAGGGATTGCTGGGTTGTATGATAGTTCTGTGCTTAATTTTTTCAGGAACCTCCGTACTGGTTTCCATCATGGCTGTACCAATCTACATTCCCACCAACAGTGCGCTGAGAATTTCAGGCCTGAATTGATCATATAATCTTTCTTTCAGTTTGTGGCTCACTGAAGGATGGTACATCAAATATTATTTATTTGTCTGTAGAAGCTTAGCATTTATATTAGCTCCTATTTGTGTACTACAGTTAAGTTATGAGTTAGCTATTAAGGGCATAATGTAACCTCACAGAGTTCCTTTATGTATATTCATGATAGTTAAATGCCAAATAAATCATATGGCTATCTTAATGTCAAGTAATTATTGCATCCGTTGCTAAGGGGCGGGCATTCTTTATGATGAAGAAGCAATTTCAGGTAGATTCTCCAAATCTTTTGCTATCCTGTTGCAGTCCAAAACTATTGGGTCGTTTACTATTATTTATTGATATTGATGTTTTGGGGGTGCTCCATTGTTTCAGACTAAAAGTGAAAAGCTTCCTACCTGTTTGTAGGACATAGCCTGTTTTTGCTGAGACTTTGGTGGTGTCTCCAGGTCAAGTATTTCATCTTATGTTGGCCAGCTGGCTTGCTCCCTTACCTTATTCACTGATACACTGATTCTTAAATGATCACTCATGGCCTCATCAGACCAGGGCAAAAGAGATTCATCACCTCACTGAGGGAACATTTTGAGATGCAACACAGTGTCAGAGATTGCCTTTAAGCCCCTAGAGGAATGGGTTTGATAGTAGTGTAAGTCTCTGTGATAATCGGCTAGGTGAGAATCTTAATTTTTACTTGGTTTTACATTTTTGTTTTTTAACAAAGTTATCTACAATTTTATTTTTTCAGAAAGTCATTATTGTTTTTTTTTCTCCCTGAGAATACCTTTTCTGTAAACTTTACAGGTTGTATAATAGTAAAATCCTTCTGGCTAGAGCTGATATTTCTTGGATAGGTTACATATCAAGGGAAGAAGAGATTCTGGACAAATCTTAAATTTACAAAACTCAATTTATATTATCAGTAATATTTGAAAACATTTCTCTTAGTTTTTAGACATCCTTCTGTTGTCAGAAAGGTTAATTGGCCAGATAGCAGTGGTTCATTGGCCTGTAATTATCATCTGAGTCAAGCGAGTTCCGGACCCTTGACTTTTAGGAAGTCCTCCTGTTAGGAGATCATAACTCCATGTTCTTTCCCTTTTTGATATTTTTAAAAAGTAGCTGACATCCTGTTTATCTTTCATTCTTTAGAGACATGCATATGTATGTGTGTTCATTCATTCAACAAGCGTTCATTGAGCACTAGACACTCGTGTAGGAAAGAGCACATCTTGTTAGGTTAGGTCACTCTGCCAAATTCCCGTAAAATTGCCTATCTTCTTGAGCCTTTTGTTTTTCTAAAAATATGCCTGCTACTGGCTTTTTTCTTTAGTTGGTGGCAACAAAGTAATCTTTTATAATACCTATGATGACTAGAATGACAAGATTCACCCTAACATTTCCCTGTATAGGAAAACAATGACATGTTTACACAAATCAAGCTACAGTAATGCATTACTGGGGTCATGATGGCACAGTGACTGCAACAGCATGGACTTTGGAGGCAGATGCTTTGGATTTATATTCTAGCTCTACCATTTACTAGTTGTGTGACTGCAGGCAAATTACTTAACCTCAGTGTCCTCATTTGTAAAATTTAGATAATTATAGTGCCTACTTCATAGGGTTGTTGTATTAAATGAGTTAATATGTGTAAAATACTCATTATAGTGCCTGACACATCATGCTATTTAAATATTAGCTTTTGTTATTGTTACTCTTTTTTTTTTTTTTTTTTTTTAAGACAGAGTCTCGCTCTGCCGCCCAGGCTGGAGTGCAGTGGCGCCATCTCGGCTCACTGCAAGCTCCGCCTCCCGGGTTCATGCCATTCTCCTGCCTCAGCCTCCCGAGTAGCTGGGACTACAGGCGCCCGCCACCTCGCCCAGCTAGTTTTTTTGTATTTTTTGTGGAGATGGGGTTTCACTGTATTAGCCAGTATGGTCTTGATCTCCTGACCTCGTGATCCGCCCGTCTCGGCCTCCCAAAGTGCTGGGATTACAGGCTTGAGCCACCACGCCCGGCGGTTACTCTTTTTTTTTTGAATACTGTCTGGCTCTGCCACTAAGGCTGGAGTGCAGTAGCACATTCTTGGCTCACTGCAACCTCTGCCTCCCACGGCTCAAACCATCCTCCTAGCTCAGCTTCCTGAGTAGCTTGGACTACAGGTGCACACCACCATGCCCAACTAATTTCTTGTGTTTTTGGTAGAGACGAGGTTTTGCCATGTTGCCCAGTCTGTCCTTGAATGCCTCAGCTCAAGCAATCCTCCTGCCTCAGCCTCCCAAAGTGCTAGGATTACAGGCATGAGCCACCATGCCCAGCCCCTAAATTTGTTTTTACTCAAGAAGCTTCTGATTCATTAGTTACATATCCATTTTATTTATTTATTTATTTAAATTATTTTTTCTGTTGAGACAGAGTCTCACTCTGTTCTCCAGGCTGGAGTGCAGTGGCGTGATCTCGGCCCACTGCTGGGGTTACAGGCGTGAGCCACTGCGCTTGGCACATGTCCATTTTAATCTCACGTTATTCTAAATAGTAATGTTTAGTATACTGCAGAAAATCACTTATCATACCAAAAACCAGGAAAATCTCAACTTGATTGAGAAAAGTCAGTAACAGACACCAATATTGACATGACGCAAGTGTTGGAATTATATGACAAGATTTTAAAGCAGCCATGATAAAAAATGCTCCAGTGAGCAATTATGAACACACTTGAAACAAAATTTTAAAAAGCGGGTCCAGGCTTGGTGGCTCACGCCTGTAATCCCAGTACTTTGGGGGGCTGAAGTGGGAGGATCACTTGAGGCCAGGGGTTTCAGACCAGCCTAGGCAACATAGCAAGACCCTGCCAGGTGTGGTGCTCATGCCTGTAATCCTAGCACTTTGGGAGGCTGAGGTGGGCGATCACCTGAGGTCAGGAGTTCGAGACCAGCCTGGCCAACATGGTGAAACCCCATCTCTACTAAAAGTACAAAAATTAACCAGGCATGGTGGCTGGTGCCTGTAATCCCAGCTACTCAGGAGGCTGAGGCAGGAGAATCGCTTGAACCCAGGAGGCGGAGGTTGTACTGAGCTGAGGTCATACCGTCACACTCCAGCCTGGACAACAAGAACGAGACTCCATCTCAAAAAAAAAAAAAAAAAAGTTTGTACATGCATTTTTCTGAGAACAGATTCCAGTACATTCATCAGAGTCCCCAAACAGTCCAAAGTCTAACCCACTCTACTCCCCCCAAATAGGAAGAACCACACTGCAATGTTTTACAAACTATAGGTCATTTTAGTGGGCACACATTTTTAAATTAAATAGAATAGAAAGTGTAAGAGTGTAACATTGAGCATAACGGTATTTCTTCAAACTTGTTCCAGCAGCTATATATGTTCCTCTCTCTCTGTCTCTCTCTCTCTCTCTCTCTCTCTTTCTCTCTGTGTATGTGTGTGTGTGTGTGTGTGTGTGTGTGTCAAGGTAAATTTTTTCATACTGAGGTCTGGGTCAATATTTGGAACTCACTGTTCTAAGGCATAAAAACGGCTAGATTCAACTTTGTAACATATTAAATCACCATCCATTGAAAACAAATCTGTGGTTCCAGTGGGCATTATACTGTTTTGAGTGGCATAAGACACACAAAAATGAAATTGTTATAATTAGAGAACTGCAATCGATAATACTCATAAATGAAAGAATATCTCTATAAAGTCCTATTGATCTTAAAGAGATCAAAGGCTGCCATGGAAAGGACTTCACACTTTCTCTGGGAAAATGTTAAATTCTAAGTAAAATGTTTAGGAATAAAAGGAGTTAAAATATTCCCCTGGGATGATAAAGTCCTCTAAGCACCTTAGAAAGATGTCAGAGAAGGGGAGACATAGTATGGAAAGTCATCCCTAATGTATTTCCTTTATACAAAATAGACAAGAGAACATGGATATTTTGCCATGACTGCTTGGGTATGAACGTGTCACCACAGTGTCTGGTACTGTCTTCTGATTTTTTTCTAAGCCTCAGTATGAGAAGCATTAATGGTCCACATATTGAGTTATTGGGCTTATTTCTAAAATGTTACTAATGCACTTTACAGGTTTGAATTCTCCCAATTAATGCAAAAATTTCAAAAGTATCACTGGGTTCTACACAGCCAGATGGTTACCCATCCCCAAACTATTCATTCAACAGGGGACTAATATCCAGAATATACAAGGAACTCAAACAACTCAACAGGAAAAAAGAGAATCCCACTAAAAGATGGGCAAAGGACAAGAATAAACATTTCTCACAAGAAGAGCTACAAATGGCCAACACATGTGAAAAAATGCTCAGTATCACTAACCATCAAAGAAATGCAAATCAAAACCACAATGAGATATCATCTTACCCCAATAATAATGGCTATTATAGAAAAGAAAACAAAAATAATAGATGTTGGTAAGAATGTAGAGAAAAGGAAACTCTTATAAACTATTGGTGGGAATGTAAACTAGTACAGCCACCAAAAGCAGTATGAAGGTTTCTCAAAAACTGAAACTGAAAAAGAATTATTATCAATGCAGTAATCCCACAACTGAGTATCTACCCAAAGGAATAGAAGCCAATATATCAAAGAGATACTTGCACTTACATGTTTATTGCAGCATTATTCACAATAGTAATGATGTGGAATCAACCTAAGTGTCCCTCAACAGATGAATGGATAAAGAAAATGTGGCATCTATCTGTCTGTCTATCTATCTCTCTATCTATCTAGCTATCTACATGCACATACTGGAATACTGGAATGAAATACTCTTTATCCATAAAAAAGAATAAAGTCATATCATTTTGCAGCAATATGGATATAACTGGAAGTCATTATCTTAAGTGAAATAAGTCAGGCACAAAAAGGCAGACATCACATGTTCTCACTTACATGTGGGGGCTAAAAATTTGATCACATGGAGGTATACAGTGAAAGGTAGTGAACAGAGACTGGGAAGGGTGAATATGGGGAGGAGGGAGGATGAAGAGAACTGAATTGAAGGGTACAAACATACATTTAGATAGAAGAAATAAATTCAGTGTTTGATAGCAGAGTAAGGTAATTAATAGTTAACAAAAATGCATTGTACTCAGGTGATGGACACCTTAAATACCTTGACTTGATTACTATACACGTTATATACATGTAATATACAGTTTGGGGGCATAAACATGGACTCTCTAGTTCTGAATGCTTCCATGCTAGATAAAATTTGGAATTACCTTACTTTGTTGATAATTTCACCCAGCATGCCTAGACAAATATTATCAACGGTACAACAGATATTCTGCCCCTCTTTTCTTTTGCTATGTATTATTAATACCGGGTTACCAGAGAACCCATGTAATAAATAAAACCACAAACAAAACCATGTAATAAATAAAACTTTATTTTACATATCAAGGTTAGAATTCTTGGGGGTCTTTATTTTTCCTGGATGTTTAGTTGTCTTTATATTTGGGTTCGGTGCACATAGAACTGGGAGAGACAAACACTTGCTTCTGATACGCTAGGAGCCATTGTGTCCTTTGCAGAACTGCTCCAGTTCTTGGCACGTCAGTCCTTTAGCAATTGGAGGCTGATTCCTCAGTTATGTTCAATTTTGGTGGAAAAGTTTTATTTACTACCAGTCATGTTTCCTAATTGCTCTGTACACCACCATCTGGTAATTAGAATGGAGCCACAACTCTGTAGGAATGTTTTGGAAGACTCTGGCTTTTTGTTGTGAACTTCTGCCTTCCCTCCCTTTTACTTTTCATGCTTTCTATCTTTCCTTTCTTAAATATTAATGGTGCTTTTTCTGTGTGCCAGGCTTTGTTCATGTGGGACTACAGTGGTGAGAAAAACTCCATGTCTGGGCATGCCTGGCTGATCTTCACCTCTTTCTTCTAGGACCTTCCTCTGGGGTTAGTTCTCTGGTGCCACCTTCAGTGCTCTCTGTGGCAGCTCTGCTGCTCACTTCTGGCTTTACTGGGTTTTGGTATTTAATTGTTGCTTACCCACACTGGAAATTTTCACCTGCAGTTTTTCTTCTGCCTAAGGTAACAAACATGTACACATATTTTCTTGTGCCATGTTTCTTTTGCCTAGAACAACAGACTTTTTTTTCTTTTAAGTAATAATGTAAATATGCAAATCTTGAAATATAATTTCTGCTGTTGATATATTCTGGGCCACTATTTTGGAACTAACATTATGGGAAAAGGGTGTTAATGTGCAAAAATTACCTCAAAGTTTAGAGTTAGCATCTTTGAAAGATGTTTTGACAATAAGGACATTTTCAACTGATAAAATGTTGGTTTATAGCGTTTGAAACATTATTAGTATTCTTTCAAGAGCAGACATCAGTCTCAGAAATCTTGTGTACAAACATGACAGAATTGGTCTGTATTATACTCTGATAAAAATCACAAAATGGTTTTATTTTTTGACTTTTTTATGAGTGTGAAACATTTGCATATTATTACAATAACTTCCATAGCCTTTGGAGCAAAATCTGATATATTGTTAATGGTGCAGTTAAAAAATGGTTGCCTTACATTCATATTTTGTTGCAGTTATCCAACAGATTTTGAAAATAATCTTAAACCTTATATATTTTATAGTCAGGGTTAGCAAATACACAGCATGCATGCTGCAAGTTACCCTTTCAATGTGTAGGAGACATCTCTAATCAATTGCAACGTTGTTTCCTGCTGAGCTTGGGCAGTCTCACATCCTCTTCAACATAGTGATTTAGTTGTTGCACAGTGCAGATAGCCTGTGCCATGAAAACTATTTGTCATATTAGTTTTGCACCTTAACCAATGGAGTAAATATGTCAGCAGAATATCCAAAAAGCCTGCTTAAGTTTGGAAAAGGGAAAATATAATGAGGTATAAATGAGGTAGAATAAGGTAGTGGTTTAGGCAGGGCATGGTAAACTTTTTGGGCAAAGGGCCAGATGGCAAGTATTTTAGGTTTTGTGGGCCATATGGTCTCTGTCATACCTACTCAACCCTGCTATTGTAGTGCAAAAGCAGAGATAGACAGTAAGTGAATGAATAAACATGGCTGTATTCCAATAAAACTTTATTTATAAAACCAAGTGACAGGCCAGATTTGGCCACTGGGCCATAGTTTGCTGCTAACTCCTGATTTAAGTCAGTGCTACTCAAAGTGAATTGTGTGAATAAGTGGTGGTAGCATCACATGTGTGCATGTTACAAATGTAGATCCCTGTTCTGTACTCCAGACTTACCAAATCAGTCTGGGATGACACCCAGGAATGTGTGTTTATTAGCTGGAGGTGATTCTGAGGCTCACTAAAATTGGAAAGTCCCTGGTTTAAATAATATTACACTTCTCGTCTTTAAAAGTTTCATAGACCTCAGCTGGGAAACTACCTGATGCATTTCTTTAATGGCTGATCTTTAATCACTTTTCTTATCTCTTCTATGGCATTTGATCTATCCAAGTTTTCTGCTTCTTGGGTCATGATTAGGAATTTACATTTTGCTAGAAAATTATTTCCTCTAGGCTTCATATTTGTTGCTGTGGTGGTTTTAAACATTTCTGCAAAATTTTTGACATTCCTATCAAGATGTGAGTTTATGCCTACTTTCCTTGGGTCTAGGCAGGAGGCTTATGACTGCTTCAACCACTGGAAGATGGCAGAAGTGATGCTGACTTCCAAGGCTGGTTCAGAAAAGGCTATGCATCTTTTTCCCAGTTCTCTGGGAGGCTCACTCTGGGGAACTCAACTGCCATGTAGGAAGTCTGGGTCTTCCATGCTGGAGAGCCCATATGTAAGGATCCCCATTGATAGGCCAAGCTAAACTCCCAGCTCAGCTCCTGCCATCCACCAGCATCTGTTGACAGCTAGCTGGCATCTTGGATAAACAGTCTAATTTGAACTTTCACAAAGCTCCAACCCAGCTGTCATCTCAACGTAATCACATGACAAACCCAGCCTAGCTGAGCCCTGCCTGAATTCTTGACCTAAAGCATCTGTGAGCATAATAAAATAATTGTTTTAAACCACTAAGTTTTGGGGTAGTTCGTTATGCAGCATTTGTATATAGCACACAGAATTGCAGGTACTATTGTCTTATAATTGCCTTAGTGTGTTTCTTACCTGTACTTATGATTTTTTTTAATACTCCTAATCATTTATATATTTTTCTCTAAGTTTCCTTCAAGCAAAGTTGGGGGGTATTTATTTTATTAATCATTTCAAAGATCAGTTTTTAGATTTCTTCATTTTATAATTTGAGATATTTAAGTTTTATTAATTGAAGCTTTATCTTTGTTCATTTTTTCTTCCTACTTTCTGTGTATTTAATTTTTCCTTTCCTAGTTGCTAAAGGTGAGCACTAATTTTCTTTTTCATCTTTCTTGCCTTATAAAAATGCTTTTGAGGCCGGGTGTGGTGGCTCATGCCTGTGATCCTAACACTTTGGGAGGCTGAGGCAGGCGGATCATCCGAGGTCAGGAGCTCGAGACCAGCCTGGCCAACATGGCAAAACCTCATCTCTACTAAAAGTACAAAAATTAGTTGGGCTTGGTGGTGGGCGCCTGTGGTCCCAGCAACTCAGAGAGGCTGAGGCATGAGGATCGCTTGAACCTGGGAGGCAGAGGTTGCAGTGAGCCGAGATCGCACCACTGCCCTCCAGCGTGGGCAACAGAGCAAGACTCTGTCTAAAAAAAAAAAAAAAAAAGAATAAATAGAAAGGAAATGCTTTTGAAGCTTGAAGCTATAAGGTTTCCTTTAAGTTTGGCTTTCACGGCGTCCTATTAAGTTTGCTATGAAACATTTTCCTCTTCCTTGTCTTCTGTTTGTAATTTCAGTTTTTATATTCTTTTTATCACAGCACTTTTAAAGTGTTTCTAAATTTCCAAATAATTAAGTTTTTCTTTTTTTATTCTTGGTGGTGGTGGTGGTAGATTTTTCCCTCTATTTTTCCAACATGTGTAATAAATACACATTTTTCCACTGATACAAGAAAATAAAATTTCAACTATTTCCCCCACCAGGACCCTCTCTTCTTCCTTTACCAGTAAATTTCCTTTTACTTTAGAGTGCTTTTACTTCCTGATTCCCCACTAGAGACCTTTAAATGCTCTTTTGTCTGCTGTCTCCCCATGTCTGACCTTAATACTTAATACCTCCTTCCTTAATACCTAAGTGTAAAAAAAAAAAAAAACCAGTGTGGTAATTTTTGCCTCAGACTATTATTAGGTTTTTATTCCTTATTTTGCACCGATACTACACATTCTTATTCTATGTCAGGATACCGTGTGATGCTCTCCACATTTTCACCTTTATAGATGCAAAGCCTCTCTTCCATCCTAAGGAGCAGGCAGGACTTCACACACCTTTTCCACCCCCTCTCGCACCAGCTCATCTGGGCCAGGAAGACCAGCATGTTCATTTAAAAACATCCAGCTCTGTCTGTTTTTTCGGCGAATATACTAGTTTTCTCTTGCTCATGTAACTAATTACCACAAACTTAGTGGCTTAAAACAATATGAATGTATTATCTTATTTTTTTGGAGGTCAGAAGTCTGAAATCAGTTTCACTGGGCCAAAATGAAGGTGTCAGCATGGCTGTATTCCTTCTTGGGGCTTTAGAAGAAAATCCATTGCCTTGCCTTTCTCAGCTTCTAGAAGCCACCTGCGTTTCATGGCTTATGGTCCCTTTTTTCATCTTTAATGAGTCTTGCTCACACTGCATCACTCTGACACTCCTATTATAACATCTCCTACTATTACCTTTGCCCTTTTTTTCCCCTTCTTATAGGAATCCTTGTGATTACTTAGGGCCCACCAGATAATCACATCAACAACAGCTTTTTGTCATGTAAGGAAACATATTCCCAGGTTCAGAGGATGAGCTTTTTGGATAACTTGTGGGGAGGGAGGCATTATTATGTCTACCACAGGGGCCCATAAATCTCTCAAGACCAGGCTTTTCCTAGGAACCTTGAATTCTGATTCTTGTCCTATGGCTCTTTGCCACTAGACCTCAATATATCCTTTGAGTTAGCAGAGAAAAAGTCTTACACTAGCTTTCTCTGTGACCCCATAAAAGCAGAGGTTCTACTCACACTCTCTAGGCCCTACCTGCCTACTGGCCCAGGAACTAAAAGACTTAGTTCGTTTGGAGTTAGGAGAAGCATCAGCAATTATGTTTTCAGGCTGCCATGTTCCTAGAATCTTTCTCTCTACACTGTAAATATTATTGAATAAATGGCCTCTTATACTAAATAGTTTTACACTGTAGGAGAGAAAACAGTTTAATGGTTAAGAACAAGAGGGAATCAGACTGTTGGGATTCAAACCCTAGTTTCGTTGTTTACTACCTATGTGACCTTGGGCAAGCCATATAGCCATACTGACTTAGTTTCCTCATCTGAAAAATGGATAATGATACTATTATAAAAAACGGGGATAATGATAACACTAATAATACTCACACAGTGATACTGTAAAGATTAAATGATATTATAATTTATAGCAAGTGCTCAGTACACTACCTGGCACATATTATTTCCTTAAATAAACTAAAATAGGCTTGTATGCAGACATTTCAGTTTGTCTTTTATTTTATTTTATTTTATTTTATTATTTTTTCTTTTTTTTTTTTTTT
>NW_012106720.1:1449165-1477463 GCF_000951045.1 Mandrillus leucophaeus
TTTGTTATTGTTTAGCTGTGCCCTGTCCCCAGAGGTGGAGTCTACAGAGACAGGCAGGTTTCCTTGAGCTGCTGTGAACTCCACCCAGTTTGAGCTTCTCAGTGGCTTTGTTTACCTACTTAAGCCTCAGCAATGGCAGGCGCCCCCGCCCCAGCCTCGCTGCTGCCTTGCTGGTAGATCACAGACTGCTGTGCTAGCAATGAGGGAGGCTCCGTGAGCGTGGGACCCTCCTGGCCAGGTGTGAGATATAAACTCCTGGTGTGCCCGTTTGCTTAAAGCGCAGTATTGGGGTGGGAGTTACCCGATTTTCCAGGTGTTGTGTGTCTCAGTTCCCCTGGCTAGGAAAAGGGATTCCCTTCCCCCTGTCTCTTATACACATCTAGATGTGTATAAGAGACAGGGTCGGGCTGCAGCAGCTGACCAGCACCGATTGTCCGGCACTCCCTAGTGAGATGAACCCAGTACCCCAGTTGAAAATGCAGAAATCACCGGTCTTCTGTGTCGCTTGTGCTGGGAGTTAGAGACTGGAGCTGTTCCTATTCGGCCATCTTGCTCTGCCCCCTCAGTTTGTCTTCCATGTGCCTTTTTGGACTCACCTACTGGCACTGTATACTCCAGCCATACCACAGAACTCACTGTAAAAGCTTTGAGTTGAAAAGCATGTGCACGTGATACAAAGGGATACGGCCACAGAAGGCCAAGAGGTCTTTTTCATAACTGTCGTGAATTGACTAATGTTCCAGGTTTTGGTCTTTAGTCTTAAAGGCATATAAATATTATCTTGTCTTTATCCCAGAATATTTGGGTTCAAGATTACTGATAGATAACATTGACCTAAGGGATGAAGCTGAGGCAAAATTAATACAAATGGAGAGTTTATTTAGGCCATGGTTGAAAACTGAAGCCCAGGAGCTATAGATTCAAGTTGCCCTGAATATATGCTTGGATTAGCAGCAGTTACCAGTGGAAAAACAATAAGTTAGGGGGCAGTTCCTAAATTGTTTAGCAATCATTTACATTGGTTCATTAAAATAACATAAGTTGTTGTTTGGCTATACATTGTTTTTTGTATCATAAATTCCAGGAATATGAGGATAATGGGTGAAGGATAATTGTACAACTTAGGGTAGCTTTTTAGATATTTTATCAGCTAGTCTGGGAACTATAGGAAAGGATAGAAAAAACAAAATGCCTTTAAACAATTACTTCCAGGCATGGGTACAGGGAACCCGAGGGAAGTCTCATGCTCATGACTCTCTGGGCTTGATACATTTTGCATACCTCGCATTCCTTAGACTGCTCTGAGCCACTTTTCTTTCTCAATACTAACAAAGCTCGTGAGAAACCCACGTATAACACTATCCAATGCACATGATACTTAAATGGACCTGACTAGTAGATTCTCTCCCTGTAGGTAAACGTCATGAAAAAACACATTACAACCAGAAGGTTGTGTGTGGAATATGAAATAAGAATGGGGATAATTTATATAATTTGAATATTTAATTAGGTCACCTATAGTAGCCTTTTGCATCTATTTCTACGACAGCACCATAGGGATTACCTTATCAGAGGATATGTAGTAGTGGAAGTCTCTTGGTAAGTGGGCTCTTTCTTCTGGAAAACACTTGAATAGTCATTGCTATTGTGGTTGCTTCTGTGATTTTACTGTTTCTTCTCTATGCCTCATGTCTATGGAAACTTCCTAGACATAATAACTTTTCTGGTTATCTTGCTCTGGTCTAAGAGCCACCATCTGTTTACTATGTATTGTTTTGTATAAATAAACCCTCAGAAAAGCACAGTATTTTGTTTAATTCCAAGTTCTTGCAACAGCTTACTTGCAGCTTACTTGTGAACTATGCCTTCCACCCCAATCCTCTTTTCTTTCTGGGGAAATACCTTGGGATACCGTTAAACAAAACAAAACAAAATCAAAACAAAAACCTCACTTCTTGTGAAACATAGCAGCAAACAGAAAAATGTACAAAGCAAAAATGTACAGGTTGGTGATTTATCACAAAGTGAACACACACGTAACCATCACTCAGATCAATAATAGAACTTTGTCAACATTCCAGAAGCCCTGCCTCAGGGTCCAGCCAGTTTGTATAGCTTTCTTTCCCTCTATCTTTTATTTATTTATTTGTTTATTTATTTGTTTATTTATTTATTGTTTTGAGACGGAGTCTTGCTCTGTCACACAGGCTGGAGTGCAGTGGTGTGATCTTGGATCACTGCAAGCTCCGCCTCCCGGGTTCATGCCATTCTCCTGCCTCAGCCTCCTGAGTAGCTGGGACCACAGGCGCCCGCCGCCACGCCCGGCTAATTTTTTGTATTTTTAGTAGAGTCGGGGTTTCACCATGTTAGCCAGGATGGTCTCTATCTCCTGACCTCGTGATCCGCCCACCTCGGCCTCCCAAAGTGCTGGGATTACAGGCGTGAGCCACCGTGCCCGGCTCTTTCCCTCTATACTTTAAAAGTTGGCTGGGCACAGTGGCTCATGCCTGTAAGCCCAGCACTTTGGGAGGTAAAGGCGGGCAGATCATTTGAGGTCAGGACTTCTAGACCAGCTTGGCCAACATGGAGAAACCCCGTCCATTCCTACTAAAAATACAAAGAAAAAAAAATCAACCGGGCGTCGTGGCGGACACCTGTAATCCCAGGCTGAGGCAGGAGAATTGCATGAACCTGGGAGGCGGAGACTGCAGTGAGCCGATATTGTGCCATTGCATGCCAGCCCGGGCAATAACAGTGAGACTCAATCCCCCCCCCAAAAAAGAGGAAATCTCTATCTTTACTTTTACAATAATCACGTTTTCTTTTTTCCACTTAAGTATGTGTCTCTAGTTTTACCTTTTTTTTTAAACATATAAACAATCCTACAGTATATGTATTTTTGTCTGAGGTTTTTTTTTTTTTTTTGCTCAGTATCATTTGTAAGATTCATCAATGATGTCACATATAACTAGTTACTTTCTTTTTGTGTATGTATGTTTTTAGTGTAGATATCTTACACATCTTGCATTACATTTATACCTAGGTATTTGATATTTTTGATAACTAGTTATTTTCAAACATGCAGAATAATAAACCATTAAATGAAGGTACCATCTTATTCATTCAGCTGTTGATGGACATTTGGGTTGTCTCCAGGTTTTTATTGCTATGAATTATACTGCTCTGAATATTCAAGTACATGTATTTTGGAGCACATCTGCACACTTTTTTGTTGAGAGCATAAGAGAGAAATTTTTGAGTTATAAGATATACATATCTTTAATAGATAATGCTAAATAGTCTTCCAAAGCAGTTGTACCAAATAACTTTCTTTCTTTTTTTTTTTTTTTTTTGAGATCGAGCCTCCCTCTGTCGCCCAAGTTGGAGTGCAGTGGTGCGATCTCAGCTCACTGCAACCTCCGCCTCCCGGGTTCATGTGATTCTCCTGCTTCAGCCTCCCAGGTAGCTGGTACTACAGGCTTGACACCATTACCAGCTAATTTTTGTATTTTTAGTAGAGATGGGGTTTCACCACGTTGGCCAGGATGGTCTCAATCTCTTGACTTTGTGACCTTCCTGCCTCAGCCTCCCAAAGTTCTGGGATTACTGGCGTGAGCCACCACGCCTGGCCTAAATAACTTTCTTAACTAGTAGTGCATGCGAGTTCTCTTTTTTCTGCTTCTTTGCCAACATTTGCTTTTGCTAGCCTTTATAACTTTAGTCATGTGAGTGGGTATGTAGTGGTATCCTATGGTGATTTTAACATGCTTTTCCCTGATTGCTAATGAGATTAGCACTTTTTATTATGTTTATTGGGATTTGGGTATCCTCTTTTGTGAAGTGCCCCTTGCAGTTTTTTATTTCTCCCAGTTTTCTATTATGTTGCCTATTTTTTGAAATTAATTTGTAGGAAGTTTTTATATATTTTAAATATAAGCTCTTTATCATGTGTGTCACAAATGTCATTTCCCATTTTGGCTTTTCCTTTCACTCTCTTAATGGTATCTTTGATGAACAGAAATTCTTAAGGCTTTATCATCTTTGCATTTTATTTAAGAAATCTTTTTGTACCCCAGGGTCATAAAGCATCTTCTAGTGTTTTCTTTTAGAAGCTTTATTGTTTTGCCTTTCAGGTTTAGATTTAAAATCCACCTGAAATTAGTATTAATGTATGGTGTAGAATAGAGTTTGGGTTTCCTTTCATATGAATATGTGTTTTTCTCACCACCATTTATTCAAAAGGCCATAATTTTTTCACTGCTTTGCAATGTCATCTTTGTTTTAAATCAAGTGACTATATCTGTGAGTCTGTTTCTGTGTCACTGTTCTATATCTTTCATCTTTTTTAATTCTTCTTAAACCAATACTATATGTGCTAACACAGCTAAGTAAGCACTGATGGCTGATCGAGAAAGTCCTCCCACTTTTTATTCTTTAAGATTGTCTTTGGCTGTCCTTGACAATTTGCATTACTGTATACATTTTGTAATTAGCTTGTTCAACACATATACGTATACACACCTATTGGGGTTTTGATTGGGATCTTACAGAATCCCTAGGTCAGCTTAGGGGGAGCTTCATTTAAAAAATACTGAATCTTTCAATCTATGAACATAGTATGTCCTTCAATTTGTTTAAATATTCTTTTATGTTATTCAAAATGCTTTACAGTTTTCTGCTTAAAGTTATTATCTTTTTGTTAGATTTATCCTTTTTTTCACATTAAAAATCCAGCTTATTTAGGTATAATTGACATGCAAACAGCTGTACACATTTAATGTGTACAACTTAATAAATTTGGAGATAAGGGTACAGCTGTGAAACCATCACTGCAGTGTATGCTATAAACACATCTATCCCCTCAAAAAGTTTCCTCTTGGCCTCTTTATTATTACTATTATTATTTTTGTGATGCAAATATTTAACATAAGATCTACCATACTGGCAAATTTTTAAGTACGGTAAGTCCTTAATGTCAATGATAGGTTCTTGGACACTTTGACTTTAAGTGCGTGAAGTGTAACAAAACCAATTTTACCAAAATAGGTGGATTGATTTAAATAAGAGTGAAGTATGGCATATTTATAGTCTTATGGCATATTTCTGGTCACAAAAATATTATCAAACTTCTGAATAAAAACCCAAGCCACTTCTAACCTTAAACATTGTGTTGAGATATCTCATTGTGGTTTTGATTTGCATTTCCTGGATAATTAGTGATCTTGAGCACATTTTCATATATTGTAGGCTATTTGTATGTCTTCTTTTGACAAATGTCTATTTAATTCCTTTGCCCATTTAAAAATCAGATTATTTTATTTCTTCTGTTGACTTGTTAGAGTTCCTTATATAATTTGGATGTTAATCTTTTATCAGATATATGGCTTGCAAATTTTTTTTTCCCGTTTTGTAGATTGCCTTTTTTGTTTTGTTGACTGCTTTCATTGCAGTGCAGAAGATTTTTAGTTTGATGTAATCCTGCTTGTCTATTTTTCTTTTATTATCTGTGCTTTTGGTGTCATATCCAATAAATCATGGCCAAGGCCAATATCAAAATATTTTTTTCCAGGAATGCTACACTTTCATTTCTTAAGTTTAAGTATTTTGAGTTTTTGTGTGTGGTGTTAGATAAAGATCAATTTCATTCTTTTACATGTGGATATCCAGGTTTCCCAGTGCCATTTGTTGAAGAGACTGTTCTTTCTCCATTGTGTATAGTTAGCATCTTTGTTGAAGGTCAGTTGACTATATATGCATGGATTTATTTCTGGGATCTCGATTCTGTTCCATTAGGCTATATGTTTATCTTTATGGCAGTGCTATACTCTTGATTACTATAGCTTTGTAATATATTTCCAAATCAGGAAGTGTGATGCTTCTGGCTTTGTTCTTTCCTAAGGTTGCTTTAGCAATTTGTGGTCTTTTGTGGTTGCATGCGAATTTTAGGATTGCTCTCTTTCTGTAAAAAATGCTGTTGGGATATTGGTAAAGATTGCATTTAATCTGTAGACTGCTTTGGGCAGTGTGGGCATTTTAACAATATTAATTATTCCTATCTATGAACGTGGGATGTCTTTCTTGTCCCAGATCTTATAAGAAAAGCTTTCAGTTTTTCACCATTGAGTGTGATGTTAACTATGGGCTTTTCATATATGGTCTTTATTATGTTGGAATTGTTTTCTTCTGTTCCTAGTTTGTTGAGAGTTTTTTTTGTTTTTGTTTTTTTTAAATCATGAAAAAGTGTTGAATTTTATCCAAATGCTTTTCTGCATCTATTGAGACAATCATGTGATTTTATTTTCAATTCGGTTAATATGGTGTCTCACATTGATTGGTTTTCATATTTTGAACTCTCCTTGCATCCCAGAGATAAGTCTTACTTGGTCATGGTTTGTGATCCTTTTAATGTGCTGTTGAATTCAGTTTGCTAGTATTTTGTTGAGAATTTTTACATCTATATTCATCAGAGATATTGTCAGTAGTTTTCCGTTTTCATGGTATCTTTATCTGGCTTTGGTATCAGGCTAATGCTGATCTTATTTTTATTTTTATTTTTTTGAGATGGAGTCTCGCTCTGTCGCCCAGGCTGGAGTGCAGTGGCGTGATCTCAGCTCACTCTAAGCTCCACCTCCCGGGTTCACGCCATTCTCCTGCCTCAGCCTCCCGAGTAGCTGGGACTACAGGCACCCACCTCCATGCCCGGCTAATTTTTTGTATTTTTAGTAGAAACGGGGTTTCACCGTGTTAGCTGGGACGGTCTCGATTTCCTGACCTCGTGATCCATCCGCCTCGGCCTCCCAGAGTGCTGGGATTACAGGCGTGAGCCACTACGTCTGGCCAGGCTAATGCTAATCTTATAAAATGAGTTTAGAATTCACCAGTGAAGCCTATAATCCTGGGCTTTTCATTGTTGGGAGGTTTTTGATTAATGATTCAATTGCCCATTCTAGTTATAGATCTGTTTAGACTGTCTGTTTCTTGAATTTATCTTGGTAGGTTCTATGTTTCTAAGAATTTTTCTGTTTCTTCTAGGTTATCCAGTTTGTTGGCATATAATTGTTCATAGTAGTCTCTTGTGATTCTTTTTATTTCTGTAACATCAGCTGTAATATCTCTTCTTTCATTTCTGATTTTATTTGAATATTCTTTTTTCTTAATATAGCTAAGAGTTTGTCAATTTTGTTTATTCCATATGTCTCTTATATTTTCAATATTTTGTATTTTCTCCTTGATTTAATCTGGATGCATTTTAATTGTTCATTTTTCTGACTTCTCTTCCAGTTCAGCTGAGTTTAATCTGCTGTTATGACCATCCTTTGAGTTTCTAATTTTTGCAATTGCATTTTTCAGGTTTTTAATTTCCTTTTGTTCATTTTTATGTTTTCTTATTCTTTATTATAATTTTCTTGTCTGTATTTCTTTTATAGTTAAAGTCTGTATCTGATAACTTTAATGTTTGGAGCCTCAGTTGGTGAGTTTATATTCCTGGTTTTGTTCATGTTTTCTTGTCTAGTCATGTGCCTGTTTAAAAAAAAATTAAATTGTTTGCCAGACATTATATTTGCAGAATTGTTTGCACAGATAATCTGAGGTCCAGGATGCTGTCATCGACATTCAGAGGATTATGCTTGTTCCAGCTAGCGCCTGTGGGTATAACCAGTCCAGGATCATGTCAACTCAATTTTAGAGAATGAGATGATTTGATGCCTATTGCTATAGGTTGGAAGTCCTTCAGAGTTCTACCTCAATGTAATAAGGCTCCTGAGGTACTCAACCTTGGTGGACTTTAGACTCCATTTCTTATCCCCATGATCCCTGGAGGCTATCAGTAACATCCCACTCAGTCTATCTGTTGTTTCCTCAGGAATTGGCAAGCACTCTGCTCCCTATCCAGGCCTGGTGATTCTTTCCTCTTACGGTAGCTCCTTGATGCCTTCAAAGATCTTTTTTTCTTTCTTTCTTTTTTTTGGTCTAGCTTTTTTAGTTGTCCTCAACAGACTGGTTGGTCTGAATTACCCTAGTGCACCATCCAAATGTCACTTTCTTTGTGGAGTTTTTTTAATACCCCTAGGCCCAATTAATTGCTTTTAGCATGGCATTTTGTACAGTTATAGCATCTATCACAATCTGATGTACATTTTAGTTATACTTTGCCTCTACTCCCCCCTCCACCACAAAAAAACCAAGTTTGTAACTTTCTTTCCTTTTTTTTTTCTTTTTGAGATGGAGTCTCACTGTGTTGCCCAGGCTGGAGTGCAGTGGCACGATCTTGGCTCACTGCAACATCCGCCCCTGGGTTCAAGGGATTCTCCTATTTCAGCCTCCTGAGTAGCTGGGATTACAGGTGCCTGCCACTGCACCTGGCTAATTTTTGTACTTTTAGTAGAGAGGGGGGTTTCACCATGTTGGTCAGGCTGGTCTTGAACTCCTGACCTCATGATCCACCCGCCTCAGCCTCCCAAAGCGCTGGGATTACAGGTGTGAGCCACCACACCTGGCCAACTTTCTTAATTGAATTTGGTGTTTCAAAAGATATTCCAGGCTTTTTTTTTTTTTTTTTTGCCTCTACTTCATGAGGCCATATCTCTTTATGGGTAATTACACATCTCCAAATAGAATCTATAAATTAGTTTTAGTTTAATTTTTTAAAATTCAGATTTTTCCCCCCATAGAGTGGTTTTATTCATGATGGCTAAGTTTCCAGGCTAACCTACAAAGGTTTGATCTGTTATTGTGTTAAAATGAATTAGAAAAATTGTAGAAAATGTGTTAACAATGATTATAGTCATTTATCAAAAAATAAAAGTTACCATAAATTTGGAAGCAACCTAAGTGTCCGTCCACACATGAATGGATAAAGAAAATGTAACACATATATACAGTGGAGTACTATTCAGCCATATAGGAGAATGAGATCCTGTCATTCGCAACAACATAGTTGGAACCTGAAATCATTATGTTAAGTGAAATAAGCCAGTCACAGAAAGACAAACAGTATGTTCTCACTTATTTCTGCGAGCTAAAATATTAAGACAAGTAAACTCATGGAGATAGAGGATAGAAGGATGGTTACCAGAGCTGGAAAGCATAGTGGTGTGGGGTAGGGTGGGGGAGTGGGGATGGTTAATTGGTACAAAAAATAGAATGAATAAGAACTAGTATTTGATAGCACTACAGGGTGACAGTAGTCAATAATAATGTAATTGTACATTTAAAAATCACTACAAGTATAATTGAATTGTTTATAACACAAAGGATAAATGCTTGAGGTGATGGATACTCCATTTACCCTGAGGTGATTATTACACATTGCATGCCTGCGTCAAAATGTCTCATGTATCCCATAAATATATACACCTACTATGTACCCACAAAAATTAAAAAGTTACCATGATTAAAGTAATGTTTTAAAGTCTTGAGTACGTTTGATTTAAAAAAAAAACAACTAGATTTCAGGAGGATGAAAAAGTTGCAAGGATTGTGAGGGGATGATTTGGATCTACGAGCAGTGTAGAGGTGGCTAGCATGGTTCTATATGGACTGTAATTTTACCATCGACTTATAGTTCTGTTTTTGGTTGATACAGTAATATCAGTAGCACTATAGACAAAATCAGTATTCATGAATAGTCCCTTATTTACACTGCAAATGAAACATACAGAGAGGGAGAGCTTCTTGAGGTGCGGGTCAGCATTTGAAATCAAGGTGGTAGGAAGGGGCTACACACAAGCATAAGGGATTCTATTAGGTGGAATTAACAGTATTGTGATGATGAAAAAGAAGTGAGATGTTAGGTGGGCAGGGACAAAACCAACAGGTTCTTGATTTCCTTGATGAGCAGAAGCAAGCTGTAGGGTGGTTAGCTCCGTGGGCTCTCCATGATGGCGCAGGACTCCTTGCTTGCTTTCGTAAATAGTTTTAGCTAAGTGGCAAAAAAAAGTGATAGTATGCATTAGCAACTTATATGAATCATTATTCATAAGAATGCTGCTTATAACTGAAGAATCAGTTATCATTTATAGAATGAAGGAATATATAAATAGGAATTTCATCATTTGTTTAATTTTTTCTCTATTTGGTCTACAATAGTAAGTCCTTGAGAAATCTAATGTGAAAAGCAACTCAGTGCTAAACCTAGGAGTGCTAAATATGCTAGATATAATGGGAAGTTAAAGACACAATAGGAAGAAAGAAGAGCAGGAAACTAGGTAGTTGTGTACCTGAGGAAGGCCAAGGTCAAAATTTGATCAGACTGAAAGTAGTTTGGCACTCCCCTAGCAAAGTCATGCTGACTCTATGAGATGGGGAACAAGCTTGTGCAAGAAGAAATCTGAGTCAGCACAGTACAGGCGAGAACCTAGGAAGGACAGTAAGGTAAGGTGCAAGATCTAGGCTTTTAGTATTTTATGTTTTAGACTTAAAATTAAAAATATAAGCTTAAGAAGCTCATAAGAAATGAGCTTTCAATAAAATTCTGAACATTTTGACCTCCTGCCTCCACAAGCACTCTTGCCTTAGGACCATAATAACTGTTACAGAAATGCTTTTCCTTCCAGCTTCTGCCAATTTTAAGTTAAATCTCTTTATGGACTCTTCATGTTTTGCCTTGCTGGAGATCATCTCTCCCTTTTTGAGCCAGTAGCACTTTGTATACTTTGTGTATCTGTGTCACATTTTATGTTAGATTGTATTTATTAGAGACTCTGGTCGATATTTTTTTGTATATCTACCCTCTATTTCCCCAAGACCCAAGCACGAGATCTTATATACATTAGATGCCCAATAAATACAAACTATGAAAAAAAGAAATTATATATCACTATGTAAATTTTTGTCAGTTATAGAGAAAAGCACAAGTAGCAAGGAAAACTTGGATAGTCACTAGAAATAAAGGAGACTTAATCTATAGATTATTGACCCAACAGAAAACTACTTTACTATAAAATTATTTGTCTGTTTTATCTATGAGCATTATCTACTTAAAGAAGATCTACCCTTTGATCTGGAGCTTTATTTGTAATAATAGTTGGCGCAGAAGGAATCATGTGCACATTTAATCCTTTATAAGTAGCTTTCTTTGATCATTTTGTAAAATTTCCATTTTTATATCTTAGAGTTATGACATATTAAGGGCAGTACTTTAAAATATTACTGTTTTGATAGATGCAAAAATCTTCAACAAAATACTAGCTAACCAAATCAAACAGCATACCAAAAAGATAATACATCAGATCAAGTGGGTTTCATACTAGGGATGCAGGGATGGTTTAACATATATAAGTCAATAAATGTGATATATCACATAGACAGAATTAAAAACAAAAATCATATGCTCATCTGAATAGACACAGCAAAAGCATTTGATAAAATCCAGCATCCCTTTATGATAAAAACCCTCAACAAGATTGGCATAGAAGGGACATACCTCAAAGTAATAAAAGCCAACTATGACAAAACCACAGCCAACATCATACTGAATGGGGAAAAATTGAAAGCATTTCCCTCAAGAACTGGAACAAGACAAGGATGCCCACTTTCACTACTTCTGTTTAACATAGTACTGGAAATCCTAGCCAGAGCAATCAGACAAGAGAAAGAAAGAAAGGGCACCCAGATTGGAAAAGGGAAAGTCAGACTGTCACTGTTCACCAATGATGTGATCATATACCTAGAAAACCCTACCAAAAAACTCCTAGATCTGATAAGTGAATCCAGTAAAGTCTCAGGATACAAAATCAATGTACACAAATCAGTAGGAATGCTATACACCAACCATGATGAAGCTAAAAAATCAAGAACTCAGTCCCTTTTAAAATAGCTGCAAAAAATAATAAAATACTTAGGAATATACTTAACCAAGGAGGTGAAAGATCTCTACAAGAAGAACTACAAAACACTGCTGAAAGAAATCACAGATGACAAAAACAAATGAAAACACATCCCAACCTCATGGATGGGTAGAATCAATATTGTGAAAATGACCATACTGCCAAAAGCAATCTACAGATTCAATGCAATTCCCATTAAAATACTACTGTCATTCTTTTTTTTTTAGAATAATATATAACAATTTATTGAATTAAGCCCCAGCTTGATTCAAGCAGAAAACTGGAAAAGGGGATTTTTAAAATAGACAAATAAAAATTGGATGCATTTATGGTGTACAACATGATGCCTTGGTATATGTACAGCATTGTAGAATGGCTAAATCAAGCTAATTAGCATGCATTACCTTACATACTTATCTCTTTTTTTGGAAAAGGGGGATAGAGAACAGGTTTTGTCTTCTCCCACTGTGATCTCCTGCAAAGACGGAGAAAGAGATCCAGACTGTTCATGAGTGATTTTGTCTGTGTTCTCATAAGGCCTTCCCAGAAGCGATGATTTTTTTTTTTTTAAATTCCAGCTATCCAACTTGATAAAGTCAATCTTCAAGTATATTGTGCGTGGTCTCTTCTGGATAACTTTGAGTGGAACCAGGGATACAGCAGATGGGTGCTGACGAGTTCATTGGTGCAGCACACCAACATGGCACAAGTATACATATGTAACAAACCTGCACATTATGCACATGTACCCTAGAACTTAAAGTATAATAATAATAATAATAATAAACCTAATTGATCCGAATACAAATACAGTAAAGGCCATTATTAAATACTTCATGAGGCATTACATATTCAGACTTTATAATCACAGATCCACTGATACTAGATATTGATTACAGAAGTAAGTTGAGATTGCCTGAAAGATCATCACTAAAGCAGATCTCCTTTTCAAAAGCAGAGGCCTCTCCTGTATTTCTCAGCCATATTGCCTACAGATGTGCTTCACGGCCATTGTTTTGGATGATCTTGGCATATTCCTTGGCCGATGTGTAAGGGACTTGGGGTCTAGCTGGGTCTTCAAAATCAACATGGAAGAGACCAAACCGGCTGCTGTATCCCTGGTTCCACTCAAAATACTACTGTCATTCTTTACAGAACTAGAAAAACAATCCCAAAATCCATACAGAACCAAGAAAGAGCTTCCATAGCCAAAGCAAGACTAAGCGAAAAGAGCATATCTGGAGATACCACATTACCTGACTACAATTTATACTACAAGGCTACAGTTACCAAAGCAGCATGGCACTGGTATAAAAATAGGCATGTAGACGAATGGAACAGAATGGAGAACACAGAAATAAAGTCAAACACTTATAGCCAACTGACCTTCAACAAAGCATACAAAAACATAAAGTTGGGGACAGGACACCATATTCAATAAATGGTGCTGAGAAAATTGGCAAGCCACATGCAGAAGAATGAAAATGGATCCTTATCTCTCACCTTATACAAAAATCAACTCAAGATGGATCAAATACTTAAATCTAAGACTTGGAACTATAAAAATTCTGGAAGATAACATTGGAAAAACTCTTCTAGACATTGGCTTAGGCAAAGAATTCATGACTAAGAACCGAAAAGCAAATGCCACAAAAACAAAAATAAATAAATGGGACCTAACTAAACGAAAAAGCTTCCACACTACCAAAGAAATAATCAGCAAACAAACAACCCACAGAGTGGGAGAAAATATTCACAAACTACATACTTGACAAAGGACTGATATCCAGAATCTACAAGGAACTCAAGCAAGTCAGCAAGAAAAAGACAAATACTCCCATCCAAAAGTGGGCAAAGGACATGAATAGACAATTCTCAATGGAAGATATACATACAGTCAACAAACACATGAAAAATGCTCAGCATCACTAATTATCAGGGAAATGCAAATTAAAACTACAGTGAGATACCTTACTCCTGCGAGAATGCCCATAATTAAAAAGCCAAAAAATAATAGATGTTGGTGTGGATGTGGTGAAAAGAAACACTTTTACACTGCTAGTGGGAATGTAAACTAGTACAACCACTATGGAAAACAGGATAGAGATTTCTTAAAGAACTAAAAGTGGAACTACCATTTGATCCAGCAATGCCACTGCTGAGTATTTACTCAAAGGAAAGGAAGTCCTTATATAAAAAAGACATGCACACACATGTTTATAGCAGCACAATTGTTAATTGCAAAAATATAGAACCAACCTAAATGCCCATCAATCAACGAGTGGATAAAGAAAATGTATTTACACACCATGGAATACTATTCAGCCATAAAGTAGAATGAAATAATGGCCCTTGTAGCCACTTGGATGGATCTGGAGGCCATTATTCTAAGTGAAGTAACTCAGGAAAGGAAAACCAAATATCATATGTTCTCACTTATAAGTGGGAGCTAAACTATGAGGATGCAAAGGCATAAGAATGATATAATGGAGTTTGGGGACTCAAAGGGAAGGACGGATGGGGGTGAGGGGTAAAAGACTATATATTGGGTACAGTGTACTCTGCTAGGGTGTGGGTATATCACAATCTCAGAAATCACCACTAAGGAACTTATTCATGTAACCAGAAACCACCTGTACCCCCAAAACTATTGAAATAAAAAATGTACTGTTTTGTAACAAATATTATGGGATCATTAAAACATATTCATCATTAGATTCAGGATCTGCTGGAAAATGTTTAATAAATAATAAATTTATTTAAACTCTACCCATATTTTATTTGGGTGTATTTTCATGGCCCAAATGTTATGTTTGAAGCGTTGATTTCATTGGGAAGTTTGAAAAGAACCATTTCTACACATGTAAAGTTATAGAAGGGGAGTCAACTACAGTCATATGGAAGGTTTTCATTAAGATGTCTCTTCCTGTAGATTTACCCAAAAAGATAAGATTTAATCATCAAACTCTTATCTTTTATATGAGAAGTCTACTTAATATAGATCAGACTATGCCATTTAATGTCCGAACATATTGTAATGAGTGGCTTCTTTTTTTGTTTTTTGAGATAGAGTTTTGCTCTTGTTGCCCAGGCTGGAGTGCAATGGCACGACCTTGGCTCACTGCAACCTCCGCCTCCTGGGTTCAAGTGATTCTTCTGCCCCAGCCTCCTGAGTAGCTGGGATTACACGTGTGTGCTATCATACCCAGCTAATTTTGTATTTTTAGTAGAGATGGGGTTTTTCTATGTTGGTCAGGCTGGTCTCGAACTCCCGACCTCAGGTGATCTGTCCACCTCGGCCTCCCAAAGTGCTGGGATTACAGGCGTGAGCCACTGAGCCCGGTCATGATTGGCCTTTAGAATTGACTGGGACCTTGATGGTTATTCATTTCAAGCTCCTATTTAGGGAGAAACCCATTCTCCACATTTCCATTTTCCATTGTGTTAAAGTTAATTCGTCACATGTCCAGACTGATATATTTCAATACCAATTTAGTCAAACTTTGGACCATGACCATTAATGGATAGTGAAATCAATTTAGTGGGGTGAGGGGTGTTGTGACAAGAGTTTTTAAAAAGAAGAATAGAATAGGTAAGAATAAAAGGCAAGGCCAGGCACTGTAGCTCATGCCTATAATCCAATGCTTTGGGAGGCCAAGGTGGGAGGACTGCTAGAGCCCAGGAGTTTGAGAACAGCCTGGGCAACATAGGGAGACCCCATCACTACAATAAATTTAAAAATTCGCTGGTTATGGTGGTGGTGGGCACCTGTAGTTCTAGCTACTGGGGATGCTGAGGTAGATGGATCACTTCAGCCTAGAAGTTCGAGGCTACAGTGAACTATGATTGTGCCACTCCACTCCAGCCTGGGTGACAGAGTGAGACCCTATCAAAAAAAAATAAAAATAAAAAGAATAAAAAGAATAGAAGATAGAAGGTAGAGTATTTGTTTCAGTATATACATGCATATGTTTGTTGGGTCATAATGTAGAAATATATTTGTTGGCCAGGCATGGTGGTTCATGCCTGTAATCCCAGCACTCTGGGAGGCTGAGGTGAGCAGATCACCTGAGGTCAGGAGTTCAAGATCAGCCTGGCTAACATGGTGAAAACCCATCTCTACTGAAAATACAAAAATTAGCTGATTAGCTGGGCATGATGGAGGGTGCCTATAATCCCAGCTACTTGGGAGGCTGAGGTGGAAGAATCGCTTGAACCTGGGAGGCAGAGGTTGCAGTGAGCTGAGATTGTGCCATTGCACTGCAGCCTGGGCGACAGAGTGAGACTCCATCTCAAAACAACAACAAAACAAAACAAAACAAAACAAAACAAAGAGTATTTGTTATTGTAGATCAGGTCAAAGCTTTTGAGAAATACTCGACTAGACTGCAGGATCCTTGTGATAGGAGTCATATTATAGGTGCTCATTAAATGCTTGTGGAATTATTATATTTGCCTCAGTTGTCAGTTTGTATTAAAAATGAGGGACTTGTTTACCCAATCAATTTCTGATTGGGCTTATGTGGAGATAGAGGTTATTCATCGGGGTGCCTTTAAGTGTACCCCCCTGTCCCCCTTATTTAGTCTTCTTTAAGATAAATGGGTTTTAAGACATAGACATGCTCTATCTTTCCTCCTTCCTCTTTCACCTTTCCCACAGGAGTCATCAAAGAATCTTTGCTGGGTAATGATTTAGACTCATTCCCTGTCTCATACCCCCTTACAATGAGCATCGAGTGTTTATAATTCATCAGGCAGCAGTATAAGCATTTTATATGTATTAACTCATTCACTCCTCATAATAAGCCTCTGGAGGGTGCTCTGTTATCTCCAGTTTACTGATGAGTAAACTAAAACACAAATAGATGAAGTGGATTAAGATCACAGACTTAGTAAGTGGCCAGGATTTGAACCTAGGCAATCTTTGGATATCGTAGAAAGAACACAGCACTTTTCAAGAGCAGAGAGCTAGGCTAGAGGGCTGGTTGGCTCAGGGAGTTTTGTTCAACCAAGGGTCTTTTTGGGGGCAAGGCTGCTAGAAGGCCTTGCATAGTCTTTTTTGTATTTCAGATCCCTGAAATTAGGTAAATCTGGAAAATGGACTGAATTTTCACTTTTTACTTAATATTTTGATGTTAGGTGGACAAAGCCTGAGATAAGTGACCACATGTCACTTAAGATAAATCCATATTTAGTTTGAAAAGCAATGATCGGAATTGGAAATCTGAAGTATAATCTACTATATAGGATGCCCCATGGCTAGCATGTGAATGGACACTCAGAGTAAGCAGGGGAGAAAGGGATAATTTATTTATAAGCACACACATATATATGTGCATATGTATATGTGTGTGTGTATCTATATCAAATTAAAAAGGTAAAAATGTGTATGTGGGTAAATTATGTTGACAAATGTAAGAGGAAAAATGTCCATAAAGGAGCTTGTGGTAGGCAGAATAATGGCCACCCAAAGGTGTCCATGTCCTAATTTCTGAAACCTGTAAAAATGTTACCCTAGATGGCAAAAGAGACATTGCAGAATTAATTAAGGTTAAGGATCTTCAAATGAGGAGGTTTTTTTTTTTTTTTTTTTCCTGGATTATTCAGGTGGGCCCAATCTAATCACATGAGTCCTTAAAATTGGAGAACCTTTTCCAGTTGTGGAGAATCAGCATGGAAACAGATTCTCTCCTAAAGCCTCCAGAAAAGAATGCAGTCCTGCTGACACCTTGATTTTAGCCCAGGGAGACTGTTAGATTTCTAACTTACAGAACTGTAAGATACTGAATTTGTATTGTTTAAGCCACTGAGTTTGTGCTAATTTGTTACAGAAGCAATAGAAAATGAAAATAGGGCTCTTTAGTACCGCCCAAATTATAAAAAAGAGTTTCTCTGAAGGTAAGTTTCCTTCCACCTGCTCAAAGAAGCTGAAACTGTTTAACCTTGAGAAGACAAAGTTAGTAAGGGCACCTTAGCTCTGATCTTCAGTATTTAAAAGGCTATCATATGGAAAAAAGATTAGATTATTATGTTAAGTTGGAAGAATTTTAGGTCAAGAGTTGAAGTTATGGAGATTGTGACAATTATAGCTATCAAAATCAGACTGGGTGGCATTGCAGAACTTAAGTTCCCCTTCTCTGGAAGTGCCCAGCAATAATAATACTGTATATGGCATTTTAAAGCCGTTTTGCAGTTTACCAAAAGCTTTATGTTCATAAATCATCCCATGTGATCCTCAACAGTGTGGCGAATTGGTCTTAATTTTCTCATTTTATGTGTGAGTAAACGGAGGCTAACGTGTAAGCTTAATATAACTTAACAAAGGACTCACAGCTAGCTAGTAAGGGCAGAGTTGGGAGTTGAGCGTTGTTTTGGGAGTTGAAGGCCAGTGCCTTTCCTATTGCCTCATTCATTCATTCCTTCATTCATTTGTTCACATTTATAGAGTGCTTCTTTTGACAACACCTGGATAGGGCAACAGGAGTAAAGTAATGAACAAGGCAAGTGTGTTCCCTATCCTTAGCACTTACGGTCGGAGGAAAGAGAAACTGGGAATTCGTAGAGTGTGACTAACGCTGTGCAGGAGGAAGGAGCATGTGACCCAAGAACACATGGAAGGGTTACCGGGTCAGCCTTAGAGGTTAGGGAAGCCTTCTTGGAAGAGGTGATGTTTAAGAATCACAAGGAGTGATCCAGAAAAAGACAAACCTGGGCAAGGGCAGGATGGTAGGAAGAACATCCCACGCAGAGGAAATAGCACACATGGCAGCACAGAGAGGAGAGAAACTAAACTGACATCTGTCCGAGAATGTCAGAGGGGAGAGTCCTTCCACTAGTGAACAGTTTCGATACATGCCTTCTAAGGCTTCTTCCAACTTTAACATTCAATAAATCTATGAAAAATATCAATTTTTAAATAGGTAACAGACTGCATGGCTTCATTTGGTGAACTTTTATCATTAGCTTATATATCAGGCATATTTAGATGCAAATCAGGATGCTAAGCACTGAATAAGAGTTTCAAGGTGGAGCCAATAGGCCATTCCAGAGGAAAAACGGACTACAGTTTATGGCTGTCCAGTGGTGTGTCGGTAAATATTTAGCAACCACCTTTCCAGAAAAATAAGCCCTGATTTATGGTATTTGCCAATTCCATGGTCTAAGCACACCCACCGTGGCTAATTTTAAGCTGCCATCACTGCTGTGGAGTTGGAAAGAGATGTGCGTGAACACACCATTGTGTAGTATTTTCAGCATACAAATGCAATAGGCACAAAGAACTGCAAGATCGTAGCATAAACTGTGATGAAATGATTAGGAAGTGATGAATTTTGAGTATTTATTACTTTTGTTTCTATGTAATTTATTATAAGTTTATATAATTTATTTATTTTCTTTTTTTTTTTAGAGACAGGGTCTTGCTCTTGTCACCCAGGCTGGAATACAGTGGCACGATCGTAGCTCACTGAAGCCTCGAACTCCTGGGCTCATGTGATCCTCCTGAGCCTCCCAGGTGGCTGGGACTACAGGCACACACCACCCTGCCTGGCTAATTATTTTTTATTTTTGTAGAGATGAGGTCTCCCTGTGTTGCTAGGCTGATCTTGAACTTCTGGCCTCAAGTGATCCTCCCACCTTGGTCTCCCAAAGTGCTGGGATTATAGGCGTGAGCCACGGCACATAGCCTGTAATTTAATTTTTAATAGTAATTGTATTTAATAACTATATCTCAGAATTCCTAAAAATTAAAACAATTGGCTCTTGCAAGTTGATACAAGCCAACTTTAGCACAGTACAACAGCTACCCCTGGAAATGCTGCTTAGAGTGTTGTCATTGTGAGATTTGACGCAGTTGTCAAAGGGCTCTCTGTGCTTCTTAGAAAGCTTACATATTCCCACACCCAATGTCAATAATGATGTATTGGTTCATAAGAGCAGTAGCTGTCAGTTTCATGGGAGTGGAGTAGAAAAGCTCCTATCTGCCTCTTCCTCTGAATCCTGTTTTTCAGCTTTGCCAGGCTTATGTCTGGCTAAAATAATCTGTTGCACTTATTTTATTTGTTATTGTGTAGAGGAGATAAAACATGGAGTGGGGAAAATTTTCCTGTTTTATATGAGTCCCTGGCAGAGCAAACAAATGACTAGTTTTAGCCACTGGGAACTTAAGGAGTATGGTTTTAAAGTCCATTGTGAAACAATTTCTGTGTAATTCTGTTTAAAACTATTGTGTTCCATTTGATGTTTGTTAATTGCCGAAGGAAAAAGAGTCCTACTTGTTTAAAACACAGAAGTCAAGTTCAAGTATAGGAGAAATGTTAGAAAGGAGGGAGTCCCTTTAGAGTGCCTTTATTATATGGTTAAGGATGATTGGTGACAAGTCAGATAAAAAGAATGAGACCTAGTGGGCTAAATCATCGTAAGAAGAAGCTGGAAGGTGCAGACTGGGAGAAATGAAGAAGGGCTTTCCACCCAAGGAAGAAAGAGTAGTGAATTTTAAGTGAAACTGATTAAAATGCTAGTCAAAGACATAGATCCTTTGAGCTGGGAAAGCATTTAGGGTTAATAGTTTCAAAGTGGAGATTTTTAAACTTTTAGTTTCAGGGGTTCATATGCAGGTTTGTTACATAAATAAGTTGCATGTCGCAAGGGTTTGGTGTATATGTTGTTCTGTCACTCAGATTTGAGCATAGCACCCAATCAGTAGTTTTTTGAATCCTCACACTCCTCTCACCCTCCATCCTCAAGTAGGCCCCAGTGTCTATTGTTTCCTTCTTTGTGTCCATGTGTACTCAATGTTTAGCTCCCACTTATAAGTGAGAACATGTGGTGTTTGGTTTTCTGTTCCTGCATTAGTTTGCTTAGGATAATGGCCTCCAGTCCATCTATATTGCTACAAAAGACATGATCTTATTCTTTCTTATGACTGTGTAGTATTCCATGATGTATATGTACCATATTTTCTTTATCCAGTCTACCATTGATGGGTATTTAGGTTGATTCCATGTCTTTGCTCTTGTAAATAGTGTTGCTGCAATGAACATATGCATGCATGTGTCTATATGGTAGAATGATTTATATTCCTTTGGGTATATACCTAATAATGAGATTTCTGGGTCAAATGGTAGTTCTTTAAGAAGTCGTCAAACTGCTTTCCGCAGTGGTTGAACTAATTTACATTTCTGCCAGCAGTGTATAAGCATTCCCTTTTCTCTGCAACTTCACTGCTATCTGTTATTTTTTGACTTTTCAAAAATAGCCATTCTGACTGGTGTGAAATGGTATCTTATTGTGGTTTTGATTTGATGTTGAGCATTTTTTCGTATGCTTATTGGCTGCATGTATGTCATATTTTGAAAAGTGTTCATGTCCTTTGCCCACTTTTTAATGGAGTTGTTTATTTTTTGCTTGTTAATTTAAGTTTCTTATAAATTCTGGATATTTACCTTTGTCAGATGCATAGTTTGCAAATATTTTCTCCCATTCTTTGGGTTGTCTGTTTACTCTGTTGATAGGTTTTTTTTCCTCTGTGCAGAAGCTCTTTGGTTTAATTAGGTCCCATTTGTCAATTTTTGTTTTTGTTGCAATTGCTTTTGGCATCTTTATCATGAAATCTTTACCAGTTCCTATGTATAGAATGGTATTGCCTAGGTTATCTTCCAAAGCTTCTATAGTTTTGGTTTTACATTTAAGTCTTTAATCCATCTTGAGTTGATTTTTGCATATGATATAAGGAAAGGATCCAGTTTTAATATTCTACATGTGGCTAGCCAGTTATCCCAGCACCATTGATTGAGTAGGGAGTCCTTTTGCCATTGCTTTTTTCAGCTTTGTTAAACATTTGATGCTGATAGGTGCACAGCATTATTTCTGAGCCCTCTGTTCTGTTCCATTGGTCTGTGTCTGTAATTGTTCCAGTACCATGCTTTTTTGATTACTGTAGCCCTGTAGTATAGTTTGAAGTTGGGTAACAGACTTCATTTAGATTAATCTTGGCAAATGTTTAGGGATGACTTAATTTTAAAAAAATTAGATATAATTTATAGACCATAACATTTACCATTTTAAAACATATATTTTCATGGTTGTACAACCATCACACTATGTAATTTGAGAACGTTTTCATCTCCCCACGAAGAAACCTCATACCTATTAGTCACTTCCCAATCCCTGAAATACACTAATCGGCTTTCTGTCTCTTATGGATTTGCCTATTCTGTACATTTCATATAAATAGACTCATATAATATATGGGCTTTGTATCTAGCTTCTTTTACTTAGCAGAATATTTTCAAGGTTCATCCATGTTGTATATATATCAGTGGCCAAATAATATTCTATTGTATGTATATATCATCTTTTCTTTATTCATCAGCTGATGGGCATTTTTGCAACTTATTCATCAGCTGATGGGTTGTTTGCAACTTTTTGGCTATTATGAATAATGCTGCTGTGGACATTTGTGTACATTTTTGTGTGAACATGTTTTCAGTTATCTTGAGTCTAAGAGTAGAATTGCTGGATCATATGGTAGATCTGTGTTTTACCTTTTGAGGGAATCCTAAACTGTTTTCTGACTATACCATTTTACATTCCCACCAGCAGTATATGGAGGTTCTAGTTTCTCCACATCTCTTTATATCCTCTCCAGCACTTGTTATTTTATTATTTTTTACTATAGCTATTCTAGTGAATGTGAAGTGATATCTCATGCTTTTGATTTGCATTTTCTTGATGACTAATGATGCTGAACATCTTTTCTTTTTTTTTTCTTTTATTTATTTATTTATTTATTATTATTATTATACTTTAAGTTCTAGGGTACATGTGCATAACGTGCAGGTTTGTTACATATGTATACTTGTGCCATGTTGGTGTGCTGCACCCATCAACTCGTCAGCACCCATCAACTCGTCATTTACATCAGGTATAACTCCCAATGCAATCCCTCCCCCCTCCCCCCTCCCCATGATAGGCCCCGGTGTGTGATGTGCTGAACATCTTTTCATGTGATTATTGGCCATTTGTGTATTTTCTTTGGGAAAATTTATTCAAATTCTTTGCCCATTTTAAAATTGGGTTGTCATTTTATTCTTGAGTTGTAAGAATTCTTTATATGTTCTTGATAGTAGACCCTCATTAGCTGTATGATTTGCAAATATTTTCTCCAAGTCTGTGGGTAATTTTTTTTCACTTTCTGGATAGTGTCCTTTAAAGCACAAATGTTTCTTGTTTTGAAGTCCATGTATCTATTTTTTCTTTGGTTGCTCATGCTTTAGGTGTAATATCTGAGAAATTGTTGCCTAATCTAACATCACAAACATTTACCTCTGTGTTTTCTTCTAGAAGTTTTATAGTTTTAGCCCTTACAATTAGGTCTTTGATCTATTTTGAGTTAAGTTTTGTACCTGGCGTGAGATATGGGTCCACATTTATTCTTTTGTGTGTAGATATCCAGTTGTCCCAGCACCATTTGTTGAAAAGACTGTTCTTTCCTCACTGAATTGTCTTGGTACCCTTGTCTTGCTACCATTGTCAAAAATCAATTAGTCAGTTGTTTTTTACATGTATATAGTCTTATTTCTGGACTCTCAATTCTGTCCTATTGATCTATATGTCTGTTGTAGGCCAGTACCACAGTGTTTGAATTACTGTAGTTTTGAAGTAAGCTTAAAATAATTAAGTACGAGTCCTGCAACTTTGTTCTTTTTCAAGATAGTTTTTGCTATTGTAAATTCTTGCATTTTCATATGAACTTTACAGTTACCCTGTCAATTTCTACAAATAGGTAGTTGGAATTTCAATAGGGATTGCATTGAATTGGTAGATCAGTTTGGGGAGTATTGAGGCTTCCAATACATGAAGACAAAATGTGTTTCCATTTGTTCTTTAATTCCTTTCAATGAAGTTTTATAGTTTCATGTGTACAAGTCTTGCACTTATTCTGTTCTGCACATGTACTCCAATAGTATATTTTTTTTATACTATTGGATCGTTTACTTCATTTCATTTTCAGATTGTTCGTTGTGAATGTGTAGAAATACAACTGATTTTTTATATATTGATCTTCTATAACCTTGCTAAACTCATTTATTAGCTGGTATGTGTGTGTATGTGTGTTGGGGGGGTTGTTTGTGTGTATGTTTGTATTCCTTAGGATTTTCTACATACAGGATCATGTCACTTTGCAAATAAAGACAATATTTTCCTTCTTCCATTATAATCTGGATGCAGTTTATTTTACTTTCTTGTTTGATTGCCCTGTAGTGTAGAACCTCCAGTACAATCTTAAATAGAAATGGTGAAAGTAGATATTCTTGTCTTATTCCTGATTTTAGAGGAAGACTTTCAATCTTTCACCATTAAGTATGATGTTACTTATGCTTTTTTTAAAATTCTATTTTAAGTTCTGGGGTACATGTGCAGAACGTGTAGGTTTGTTACGTAGGTATACACGTGCCATGGTGGTTTGCTGCACCTATCAACCCATCATCTACATTAGGTATTTCTCCTAATGCTATCCCTCCCCAGCCCCCGCCCCGCAACAGGCCCCAGTGTGTGATGTTCCCCTGCCCGTGTCCATGTGTTCTTATTGTTCAACTCCCACTTATGAGTGAGAACATGCGGTGTTTGGTTTTCCGTTCCTGTATTAGTTTGGTGAGAATGATGGTTTCCAGCTTCATCTATGTCCCTGCAAAGGACATGAACTCATCCTTTTTTAATGGCTGTATAGTATTCCATGGTGTATATGTGCCACATTTTCTTTATCCAGTCTGTCATTGACGGGCATTTGGGTTGGTTCCAAGTTTTTGCTATTGTGAATAGTGCCACAGTAAATATAAGTGTGCATGTGTCTTTATAGTAGAATGATTTATAATCCTTTGGGTATATACCCAGTAATGGGATTGCTGGGTCAAATGATATTTCTAGTTCTAGATCCTTGAGGAATCGCCACACTGCCTTCCACAATGGTTGAACTAATTTACACTCCCACCAACAGTGTAAAAGCATTCCTATTTCTCCACATCCTCTCCAGTATCTGTTGTTTCCTGACTTTTTAATGATCGCCATTCTAGCTGGCGTGAGATGGTATCTCATTGTGGTTTTGATTTGCATTTCTCTAATGACCAGTGATGATGAGATTTTTTTCATATGTTTGTTGGCTGCATACATGTCTTCTTTTGAGAAGTGTCTGTTCATATCCTTTGCTCACTTTTTGATGGGGTTGTTTTGTCTTGTAAATTTAAGTTCTTTGTAGATTCTGGATATTAGCCCTTTGTCAGATGGGTACATTGCAAAAATTTTCTCCTATTCTGTAGGTTGCCTGTTCACTCTGATGATAGTTTCTTTTGCTGTGCAGAAGCTCTTTAGTTTAACTAGATCCCATTTGTCAATTTTGGCTTTTTGTTGCCATTGCTTTTGGTGTTTTAGTCATGAAGTCTTTGCCCATGCCTATGTCTTTGAATGGTATTGGCTAGGTTTTCTTCTAGAGTTTTTATGGTTTTAGGTCTAACATTTAAGTCTTTAATCCATCTCGAGTTAATTTTTGTATAAGGTGTAAGGAAGGGGTCCATTTTCAGTTTTCTGCATATGGCTAGCCAGTTTTCCCAACACCATTTATTAAATAGGGAATCCTTTCCCCATTGCTGTTTTTGTCAGGTTTGTCAAAGATCAGATGGTTGTAGATGTGTGGTGTTATTTCTGAGGCCTCTGTTCTGTTCAGTTGGTCTATATATCTGTTTTGGTATTAGTACCAGGCTGTTTTGGTTACTGTAGCCTTGTAGTATAGTTTGAAGTCAGATAGTGTGATGCCTCCAGCTTTGTTCTTTTTGCTTAGGAATTGTCTTAGGTTTGCAGGCTCTTTTTTGGTTCCATATGAAATTCAGAGTAGTTTTTTTTTTTTTTTCCAATTCTGTGAAGAAAATCAGTGGTAGCTTGATGGGGATAGCGCTGAATCTATAAATTACTTTGGGCAGTATGGCTTTTTCATGATATTGATTCTTCTGATCCATGAGGGTGGAATGTTTTTTCATTTATTTGTGTCCTCTCATTTCCTTGAGCAGTGGTTTGTAGTTCTCCTTGAAGAGGTCCTTCGCATCCCTTGTAAGTTGGATTCCTAGGTATTTGATTCTCTTTGTAGCCATTGTGAATGGGAGTTCACTCATGATTTGGCTCTCTGTTTGTCTGTTATTGGTGTATAGGAATGCTTGGGTTTTTAATAGATGACTTTTATCAGTTTGAGGAAGTTCCCCACTACTGCTTGTTTGCTGAGTGCTTTTTTCTTTTAAAATTACAATAGGTTATTGGTTTTTGCCAAATGCTTTTTCTGCATGTATCAAAATGATCATATGTCTATTTTACCATTTATTGTATTAATAATGTGTTGGATTATTGCATTAATATAGTATACTACATTTATTTTTATTTGTTGAACCTACCTTGTATTTCTGAGATCAGTTCCACTTGGTCTTAGTGTGTATCCTTTTTATATGCTGCTGAATTCAGTTGGCTAGTATTTTGTTGAGGACTTTTGCGTTTATACTCACAAGGGAAATTGGTCTATAAAAGTTGTGTGTGTGTGTGATGTCTTTGACTGGTTTTGGTATCACTGTAGTACTGGCCTCAGTCTAATCACTTTATTTTTGAAAGATAGTTTTGCTGGATTTAGAATTCTTGGTTGTTAGGTTGTTTGTTTTTTCCTTTCAGAACTTTGAATATATTGGCCACATGTGGTGGCTCATGCCTGTAATCCCAGTACTTTGGGAGGCCAAGGCAGGCAGATCACTTGAGTCCAGGTGTTCGAGACCAGCCTGGGCAATATGGTGAGTCCTCATCTCTACAAAAATTAGCTGGACATGGTGGCATGTGCCTGTAGTCCCAGCTACTCAGGAGGCTGAGGTGGGAGGGTCACTTGATCCCAGAGAGGTCAAGGCTGCAGTGAGCTGTGATTATGCTACTACACTCCAGCCTGGGTGACATAGTTGGACCCTGTCTCAAGAAAAAGAAAAAGAAAAAGAAAAAAAAAGAACTTTGAACATATCATCCAATTTCCTTCTGGCCTCCATGGTTTCTGTTGACAATTTAGTTGTTAATCTTTTGGAGGATATTGAGGATCCCTTGTATGTGATGAGTTGCCTCTCTCTCACTGCTTTCAAGATTCTCTTTGATTTTGGTTTTTGACAGTTTGAATAATATGTGTCTAGGTATGATCTTTTTGAGTTTATCCCACTCAGAGTTTTTTTGATCTTCTTGGATGTGCAGACTAATGTTTTTCACTAAATGTAAAAATTTTTGGCCATTATTTCTTCAAGTATTATTTCTTCCCCTTTATGTTTCTTCTCTCCCTTGGGTTATGCATATGTTGATACATTGATGGCATCCCACAAATGTCTCTGAATCTATGTTTTTATTTATTTGTTTGTAATACATGGAATTATTATAATGAGTATCAATAACATACAAAAATAAGAAATATTGATAATTTTGTATCCTATACAAAACTATTCATACATGATTAGAAGTCAATGCTTCCTCTAAAAACTGACATGGTAAAAGTAATTACTTGTTTCCTTAATTTGGGGGATGCTACCTAACATTAAAAAAATGAAATATCACACAGGCTTATTTTAAAAAAATAATTTTTACATGATTGTCCCATCCTAGAGGCAAGATCAGACTTAATTAACATCAGTAGAGATTCTTTAAACACATTACAATTTATAAAGCACCTTCTGGGTGACATTATTTGCTATTATACAAGACAGACGGGGAATAAACTAAATTCAAGCCTTAACAGAAGCACCAGCAATTAAAATTGTTTTCAAATAATTTACAAATACATGTACTGCATAAATTCATTTTTTGCACACAATACACAGCATTAGAATTATAAGAAAGACAAAGTGTATGGCAAAGTTAAATTAGAGGATAATTGCAGTTGTTTGTAAGTGTTCCTTCCCTCTATAATTTGCATATGGTCATATACGTGGGATTTCTTTCAGCAATCTCCTAAAAAATCAAGTTTACTTCTTTTTTTTTTTGTCCTTCCTTTTTCTTTTCTTTCTTTTCTTTTTTTTCCAAAAAGTTTTTTTAAATTATACTTTAAGTTCTAGGGTACGTGTGCACAACATGTAGGTTTGTTACATAGGTATGCGTGAGCCATGTTGGTTTGCTGCACCCATTAACTCGTCATTTACATTAGGTATTTCTCCTAATGCTATCCCTCCCCCAACCCCTCACTCCACGACAGGCCCCGGTATGTGATGTTCCCCGCCCTGTGTCCAAGTGTTCTCATTGTTCAGTTCCCACCTATGAGTGAGAACATGTGGTGTTTGGTTTTCTGTCCTTGTGATAGTTTGCTGAGAATGATGGTTTTCAGCTTCATCCATGTCCCTGCAAAGGACATGAACTCATCCTTTTTTATGGTTGCATAGTATTCCATGGTATGTATGTGCCACATTTTCTTAATCCAGT